>NC_090647.1:321503356-321575856 GCF_040937935.1 Hyperolius riggenbachi | reverse complement strand
TCTTATAGAGGAAAAAAAAGTGGAGGAGAGTTATGTATGTATTTTAGAGTATGGAGGGGGACAAAGTTGAATGTCGGCAGCAGTGGACATTAGCACCGGTCATATTGGAGGGGTCACAGAGCAAGACCAGCATCGGAAGGGGACAGTGTGGCGGCACAGGAACTAAGTGCACCGGTGCGGACACTGAGATGCCTGGGCACTGAAGAGAACACGGACATCGGTGGACGCAGCCACCTTAGGATTTGATTAGGTTGGATGAGGATAAAAAGTGACTTCTTGCTTCATGGTAGATTTTGTGGATACAAACTCTTGTGCAAAATCCTCATGTTGTAGTTAAATGTCTCCTTGTTCCCATGAAAATGTAAATGTTTTGTAATTTATTTTTTTACTTTGTACTTAATGTAAAAACTTTTGTGCTGAAATATTTTTCTAATAAATTTTATTTCTTACACAACCTGTAAAAACAGGAAAACTATGTCGTCAATGAACAATAATTAACTTTGTAAAATTGGACACTGCCTTTGAAAGCATATACCTTTGGTTTCATGCAACAACTGTTCAATGCTTGTTATACAGCAAATGTAGGTGATGATGTGCAGCCAGAGGTAGGGTTGGGTATCCCTGGCTACCTATGCTGCGGCCATCTAATACTGGCGACCTATGCTGCGGCCTCCTACTACTGGCTACACCTATTCCTGGCTACCTATGCTGCAGCCACCTAATACTGGCTACCTATGCTGCGGCCTCCTACTGGCTACACCTATCCCTGTCTACCTATGCTGCGGTCACCTATTACTAGCTTCACCTATCCCTGTCTACCTATGCTGTGGCCACCTACTACTGGCTACACCTATCCCTGGCTACCTATGCTGCGGCCACCTATTACTCGCTACACCTATCCCTGGCTACCTATGCTGCGGCCACCTATTACTGGCTACACCTATCCCTGGCTACCTATGCTGCGGCCACCTACTACTGGCTACACATATCCCTGGCTACCAATGCTGCGGCCTCCTACTGGCTACACCAGGGGTGCCCAGTAGGTCGATCGTGATCTTCCAGTAGATCTTGACCGCCTATTTGGTAGATCCCGTCATGTAACATTTTGCGGCTGGCAGAATCTGCTGCCATCGCGTCATGTAACATTTTGCGGCTGTCAGCTGTCAGAATCTTCTGCCAGCCGCTGGCCAATCAGAACGAGGCGAGGGGCGGTACAGCGGGAGAGGACGCAGCCGCGACATCATAGCTGGGGGCAGCGCTGGGCCTGGGCACAATGCGTCAGTGCACGCTGCCCACCGCCCCCTTCGCTCGCCGGACTCCGGAGGCACTCGCAGCGCGGCTGATGGAGGGGAGACCAGGAGGAGCCCCAGACTGCCGTTGGAACTGGAGGGAGGTAAATGGCCCCTACGCTTACCTACACTATACCTGGCTAACAATACTGAAGGCACCACACCTAACTGCACTATACCTGGCTAACTATACTGAAGGCCCCTACACCTAACTACACTATACCTGGCTAACTATACTGAAGGCCTCTGCACCTAACTACACTATACCTGGCTAACTATACTGAAGGTCCCTGCACCTAACTACACTATACCTGGCTAACTATACTGAAGGTCCCTGCACCTAACTACACTATACCTGGCTAACTATACTGAAGGTCCCTGCACCTAACTACACTATACCTGGCTAACTATACTGAAGGTCCCTGCACCTAACTACACTATACCTGGCTAACTATACTGAAGGTCCCTGCACCTAACTACACTATACCTGGCTAACTATACTGAAGGTCCCTGCACCTAACTACACTATACCTGGCTAACTATACTGAAGGTCCCTGCACCTAACTACACTATACCTGGCTAACTATACTGAAGGTCCCTGCACCTAACTACACTATACCTGGCTAACTATACTGAAGGTCCCTGCACCTAACTACACTATACCTGGCTAACTATACTGAAGGTCCCTGCACCTAACTACACTATACCTGGCTAACTATACTGAAGGTCCCTGCACCTAACTACACTATACCTGGCTAACTATACTGAAGGTCCCTGCACCTAACTACACTATACCTGGCTAACTATACTGAAGGTCCCTGCACCTAACTACACTATACCTGGCTAACTATACTGAAGGTCCCTGCACCTAACTACACTATACCTGGCTAACTATACTGAAGGTCCCTGCACCTAACTACACTATACCTGGCTAACTATACTGAAGGTCCCTGCACCTAACTACACTATACCTGGCTAACTATACTGAAGGTCCCTGCACCTAACTACACTATACCTGGCTAACTATACTGAAGGTCCCTGCACCTAACTACACTATACCTGGCTAACTATACTGAAGGTCCCTGCACCTAACTACACTATACCTGGCTAACTATACTGAAGGTCCCTGCACCTAACTACACTATACCTGGCTAACTATACTGAAGGTCCCTGCACCTAACTACACTATACCTGGCTAACTATACTGAAGGTCCCTGCACCTAACTACACTATACCTGGCTAACTATACTGAAGGTCCCTGCACCTAACTACACTATACCTGGCTAACTATACTGAAGGTCCCTGCACCTAACTACACTATACCTGGCTAACTATACTGAAGGTCCCTGCACCTGGCTAACTATACTGAAGGTCCCTGCACCTAACTACACTATACCTGGCTAACTATACTGAAGGTCCCTGCACCTAACTACACTATACCTGGCTAACTATACTGAAGGTCCCTGCACCTAACTACACTATACCTGGCTAACTATACTGAAGGTCCCTGCACCTAACTACACTATACCTGGCTAACTATACTGAAGGTCCCTGCACCTAACTACACTATACCTGGCTAACTATACTGAAGGTCCCTGCACCTAACTACACTATACCTGGCTAACTATACTGAAGGTCCCTGCACCTAACTACACTATACCTGGCTAACTATACTGAAGGTCCCTGCACCTAACTACACTATACCTGGCTAACTATACTGAAGGTCCCTGCACCTAACTACACTATACCTGGCTAACTATACTGAAGGTCCCTGCACCTAACTACACTATACCTGGCTAACTATACTGAAGGTCCCTGCACCTAACTACACTACACCTAACTACACTATACCTGGCTAACTATACTGAAGGTCCCTGCACCTAACTACACTATACCTGGCTAACTATACTGAAGGTCCCTGCACCTAACTACACTATACCTGGCTAACTATACTGAAGGTCCCTGCACCTAACTACACTATACCTGGCTAACTATACTGAAGGTCCCTGCACCTAACTACACTATACCTGGCTAACTATACTGAAGGTCCCTGCACCTAACTACACTATACCTGGCTAACTATACTGAAGGTCCCTGCACCTAACTACACTATACCTGGCTAACTATACTGAAGGTCCCTGCACCTAACTACACTATACCTGGCTAACTATACTGAAGGTCCCTGCACCTAACTACACTATACCTGGCTAACTATACTGAAGGTCCCTGCACCTAACTACACTATACCTGGCTAACTATACTGAAGGTCCCTGCACCTAACTACACTATACCTGGCTAACTATACTGAAGGTCCCTGCACCTAACTACACTATACCTGGCTAACTATACTGAAGATCCCTGCACCTAACTACACTATACCTGGCTAACTATACTGAAGGTCCCTGCACCTAACTACACTATACCTGGCTAACTATACTGAAGGTCCCTGCACCTAACTACACTATACCTGGCTAACTATACTGAAGGTCCCTGCACCTAACTACACTATACCTGGCTAACTATACTGAAGGTCCCTGCACCTAACTACACTATACCTGGCTAACTATACTGAAGGTCCCTGCACCTAACTACACTATACCTGGCTAACTATACTGAAGGTCCCTGCACCTAACTACACTATACCTGGCTAACTATACTGAAGGTCCCTGCACCTAACTACACTATACCTGGCTAACTATACTGAAGGTCCCTGCACCTAACTACACTATACCTGGCTAACTATACTGAAGGTCCCTGCACCTAACTACACTATACCTGGCTAACTATACTGAAGGTCCCTGCACCTAACTACACTATACCTGGCTAACTATACTGAAGGTCCCTGCACCTAACTACACTATACCTGGCTAACTATACTGAAGGTCCCTGCACCTAACTACACTATACCTGGCTAACTATACTGAAGGTCCCTGCACCTAACTACACTATACCTGGCTAACTATACTGAAGGTCCCTGCACCTAACTACACTATACCTGGCTAACTATACTGAAGGTCCCTGCACCTAACTACACTATACCTGGCTAACTATACTGAAGGTCCCTGCACCTAACTACACTATACCTGGCTAACTATACTGAAGGTCCCTGCACCTAACTACACTATACCTGGCTAACTATACTGAAGGTCCCTGCACCTAACTACACTATACCTGGCTAACTATACTGAAGGTCCCTGCACCTAACTACACTATACCTGGCTAACTATACTGAAGGTCCCTGCACCTAACTACACTATACCTGGCTAACTATACTGAAGGTCCCTGCACCTAACTACACTATACCTGGCTAACTATACTGAAGGTCCCTGCACTTAACTACACCATACCTGGCTAACTATACTGAAGGCCCCTACACCTAACTACACTGAAGGCCCCTGCACCTAACTACACTATACCTGGCTAACTATACTGAAGGTCTCTGCACCTAACTACACTATACCTGGCTAACTATACTGAAGGTCCCTGTACCTAACTACACTATACCTGGCTAACTATACTTAAGGTCCCTGCACCTAACTACACCATACCTGGCTAACTATACTGAAGGCCCCTACACCTAACTACACTTTACCTGGCTAACTAGTATAAGCGTTGCCAGGTCTGTTCCCCCACTAGTATAAGTGTAGCCAGGTCTGTACCCCCACTAGTATAAGCGTAGCCAGGTCTGTACCCCCCCCCCCCCAATAGTATGTGTAGCCAGGTCTGTACCCCCACTAGTATAAGTGTAGCCAGGTCTGTTCCCCCCCCCCCCCAATAGTATGTGTAGCCAGGTCTGTACCCCCACTAGTATAAGTGTAGCCAGGTCTGTACCCCCGGTAGTATAAGTGTAGCCAGGTCTGTACCCCCACTAGTATAAGCACTGCCAGGTCTGTACCCCCACTAGTATAAGTGTAGCCAGGTCTGTACCCCCCCTAGTATAAGTGTAGCCAGGTCTGTTCCCCCACTAGTATAAGCGTAGCCAGGTCTGTACCCCCACTAGTATAAGCGTAGCTAGGTCTGTTCCCCCCCCCCCCCCTAGTATAAGTGTAGCCAGGTCTGTTCCCCCACTAGTATAAGTGTAGCCAGGTCTGTACCCCCACTAGTATAAGCGTTGCCAGGTCTGTACCCCCACTAGTATAAGTGTAGCCAGGTCTGTACCCCCCTAGTATAAGTGTAGCCAGGTCTGTACCCCCCTAGTATAAGTGTAGCCAGGTCTGTACCCCCACTAGTATAAGTGTAGCCAGGTCTGTCCCCCCTCCCCCAATAGTATGTGTAGCCAGGTCTGTACCCCCACTAGTATAAGCATAGCCAGGTCTGTACCCCCACTAGTATAAGTGTAGCCAGGTCTGTACCCCCCCTAGTATAAGTGTAGCCAGGTCTGTTCCCCCACTAGTATAAGTGTAGCCAGGTCTGTACCCCCACTAGTATAAGCGTTGCCAGGTCTGTACCCCCACTAGTATAAGTGTAGCCAGGTCTGTACCCCCCTAGTATAAGTGTAGCCAGGTCTGTTCCCCCACTAGTATAAGTGTAGCCAGGTCTGTACCCCCACTAGTATAAGTGTAGCCAGGTCTGTACCCCCCCCCCCCAGTATAAGTGTAGCCAGGTCTGTTCCCCCCCCCCCCCTAGTATAAGTGTAGCCAGGTCTGTTCCCCCACTAGTATAAGTGTAGCCAGGTCTGTACCCCCACTAGTATAAGTGTAGCCAGGTCTGTACCCCCACTAGTATAAGTGTAGCCAGGTCTGTTCCCCCCCCCCCAATAGTATGTGTAGCCAGGTCTGTACCCCCACTAGTATAAGCATAGCCAGGTCTGTACCCCCACTAGTATAAGTGTAGCCAGGTCTGTACCCCCACTAGTATAGGTGTAGCCAGGTCTGTACCCCCCCCCCCTAGTATAAGTGTAGCCAGGTCTGTTCCCCCACTAGTATAAGTGTAGCCAGGTCTGTACCCCCACTAGTATAAGTGTAGCCAGGTCTGTTCCCCCACTAGTATAAGTGTAGCCAGGTCTGTACCCCCACTAGTATAGGTGTAGCCAGGTCTGTACCCCCCCCCCCTAGTATAAGTGTAGCCAGGTCTGTTCCCCCACTAGTATAAGTGTAGCCAGGTCTGTTCCCCCACTAGTATAAGTGTAGCCAGGTCTGTACCCCCACTAGTATAAGTGTAGCCAGGTCTGTTCCCCCACTAGTATAAGTGTAGCCAGGTCTGTACCCCCACTAGTATAAGTGTAGCCAGGTCTGTCCCCCCCCCCCCCCAGTATAAGTGTAGCCAGGTCTGTTCCCCCACTAGTATAAGTGTAGCCAGGTCTGTACCCCCCCCCCCACTAGTATAAGTGTAGCCAGGTCTGTACCCCCCCCCCCACTAGTATAAGTGTAGCCAGGTCTGTACCCCCACTAGTATAAGTGTAGCCAGGTCTGTTCCCCCACTAGTATAAGTGTAGCCAGGTCTGTTCCCCCACTAGTATAAGTGTAGCCAGGTCTGTACCCCCACTAGTATAGGTGTAGCCAGGTCTGTACCCCCCCCCCCTAGTATAAGTGTAGCCAGGTCTGTTCCCCCACTAGTATAAGTGTAGCCAGGTCTGTACCCCCACTAGTATAAGTGTAGCCAGGTCTGTTCCCCCACTAGTATAAGTGTAGCCAGGTCTGTACCCCCACTAGTATAAGTGTAGCCAGGTCTGTCCCCCCCCCCCCCCCAGTATAAGTGTAGCCAGGTCTGTTCCCCCACTAGTATAAGTGTAGCCGGGTCTGTACCCCCCCCCCACTAGTATAAGTGTAGCCAGGTCTGTACCCCCCCCCACTAGTATAAGTGTAGCCAGGTCTGTACCCCCACTAGTATAAGTGTAGCCAGGTCTGTTCCCCCACTAGTATAAGTGTAGCCAGGTCTGTTCCCCCCCAATAGTATGTGTAGACAGGTCTGTACCCCCCACTAGTATAAGTGTAGCCAGGTCTGTACCCCCACTAGCATAAGTGTAGCCAGGTCTGTACCCCCGCTAGCATAAGTGTAGCCAGGTCTGTACCCCCGCTAGTATAAGTGTAGCCAGGTCTGTACCTTTTTTTCTCTGAAAAAGAGAAAAAAAACAAGCAGTAATGCAAGAAATTAGATAAACTTTTGCAAACATTAGAAACATTTTGGCTACTTTTTCCTGTCTGCAGCTACAGCAGAAATCCGATCTCTGCAGACACAAAATGTGTGCTCTGAAATCACCCTGCTTTTGTGATGTAAACACAGCTGTACTGAGTCGCACAATGATGACATAAGACAGTGTACTGTTCCTAGTATACACCCCAGTGGGAGTGTCTGAAGACTCTGGGAGGAGGGTAGCTAATGAATAAACAATGAGCAAGAGGAGGGAGGGAGGAAAACCAGAGTCAGGGTGGATATGATGTCAGCATTATCTAAGCAAGATGGCCACTGCCTGGGAAAGGATTTTCTGCTTTTCCTTTATAAAATACACAGAAATCATAACGTGGATAGCGCAATACATCTGTTATGTAAGTAGAACTAGTAATTATCTACTTATATATGTGTTTTTTATTTTTTGGTTAGCATGGGTGTCGCTTCCTCTTTAAGGAACAACGTCTTTAGTCTTTTACACTCACTGGTTTTTAAACCACTAGGTGGTAGGTGTAGATTTTTTTTTTTTAATGTGGTTTGGGTTTCTTAGGGGTCACTAACGTATCCTCTGCTTTTTCCCATTTAAAGACCTCTTGTACTGTTTAGGGATGATCACAGATATGCAAATTTTTCCGAGTTGATGCAAATTGACCTCAAATACTTATGCAAATATATGCAGCTTGAAAATTGACCAATTAATTGAAACCTGGGTTTAAATTGATTGGTCCACTTTCAAACTGCGTACATTTGCATAAAAATTTGCATAATTTCAGAACAATTTGTATCTCTTTGATCATCCTTATTAGGTATCAGTAAAATGCAAATCATTTTGAGTTCCCACAGGATTATTCAAATCTTCACTGCAAATTAATGCATCTTATAATGCACCAAATTACACCTCAGCAGGATTCAAGTGGTGCATTTTCAAGCTGCATAAATTTGCATAATCCTGCATGAACTCAGAACAATTTGCATCTTTTTAACCACTTAATGACATGCTGACTTATAAAAACATCCTGCTAGAGCCTCTTAATGGCTCCAGGACGTTTTTATAAGTCAGACAGTGCTGCTGCTGATGTGCCCGTGCGCGCTCCCGTGGGTGCAAGTGCATCCCCGTGCACGTGAAAATTGTGAAAAAAAAACCCACCCAAAAAAAAAACACACCTTTACTTCCAAACGATATATTGTCACCATACTTTGTACTAGAGACATAATTAAAATCTTGTGATAACCAGGACAAATGGGCAGATAAAATGTGTGGGTTGTACAAGATCTTCTCAAAAAATTAGCATACTGTGATAAAGTTCATTATTTTCTGTAATGTACTGATAAACATTAGACTTTCATATATTTTAGATTCAAATACACACAACTGAAGTAGTTCAAGCCTTTTATTGTTTTAACCACTTCGGGACCACAGTCTTTTCGCCCCTTAAGGACCAGAGCCTTTTTCTCCATTCAGACCACTGCAGCTTTCACGGTTTATTGCTCGGTCATACAACCTACCACCTAAATGAATTTTACCTCCTTTTCTTGTCACTAATACAGCTTTCTTTTGATGCTATTTGATTGCTGCTGCGAGTTTTACTTTTTATTATATTCATCAAAAAAGACATGAATTTTGTCAAAAAAATGACTTTTTTAACTTTCTGTGCTGACATTTTTCAAATAAAGTAAAATTTCCTATACATTTGAGCGCGAAAGTTATTCTGCTACATGTCTTTGATAAAAAAAAAAACATTCAGTGTATATTTATTGGATTGGGTAAAAGTTATAGCGTTTACAAACTATGGTGCCAAAAGTGAATTTTCCCATTTTCAAGCATCTCTGACTTTTCTGCGCACCTGTCATGTTTCATGAGGGGCTAAAATTCCAGGATAGTACAAATACCCCCCAAATGACCCCATTTTGGAAAGAAGACATCCCAAAGTATTCAGTGAGAGGCATGGTGAGTTCATAGAAGATTTTATTTTTTGTCACAAGTTAGCGGAAAATGACAGTTTGTGACAAAAAAAAAAAAAAAAAAAAGTTTCCATTTCTTCTAACTTGCGACAAAAAAAAATGAAATCTGCCACGGACTCACTATGCTCCTCTCTGAATACCTTGAAGTGTCTACTTTCCAGAATGGGGTCATTTGTGGGGTGTGTTTACTGTCCTGGCATTTGGGGGGTGCCTAATTGTAAGCACCCCTGTAAAGCCTAAAGATGCTCATTGGACTTTGGGCCCCTTAGCGCAGTTAGGCCGCAAAAAAGTGCCACACATGTGGTATTGCCGTACTCAGGAAAAGTAGTATAATGTGTTTTGGGGTGTATTTTTACACATACACATGCTGGGTGGGAGAAATATCTCCGTAAATGACAATTTTTTTATTTTTTTTTACACACAATTGTCTATTTATAGAGATATTTCTCCCACTCAGCATGGGTATGTGGAAAAATACACCCCAAAACACATTATACTACTTCTCCTGAGTACGGCGATACCACATGTGTGGCACTTTTTTGCACCCTAACTGCGCTAAGGGGCCCAAAGTCCAATGAGTACCTTTAGGATTTCACAGGTCATTTTGAGAAATTTCGTTTCAAGACTACTCCTCACGGTTTAGGGCCCCTAAAATGCCAGGACAGTATAGGAACCCCACAAATTACCCCATTTTAGAAAGAAGACACCCCAAGGTATTCCGTTAGATGTATGGTGAGTTCATAGAAGATTTTTTTTTTTTGTCACAAGTTAGCGGAAATTGATTGTAATTGTTTTTTTTCACAAAGTGTCATTTTCCGCTAACTTGTGACAAAAAATAAAATCTTCTATGAACTCGCCATTCTCCTAACGGAATACCTTGGGGTGTCTTCTTTCTAAAATGGAGTCATTTGTGGGGTTCCTATACTGCCCTGGCATTTTAGGGGCCCTAAACCGTGAGGAGTAGTCTTGAAACCAAATGTGGCAAAATGACCTGTGAAATCCTAAAGGTACTCATTGGACTTTGGGCCCCTTAGCGCACTTAGGGTGCAAAAAAGTGCCACACATGTGGTACCGCCGTACTCAGGAGAAGTAGTATAATGTGTTTTGGGGTGTATTTTTACACATACCCATGCTGGGTGGGAGAAATATCTCTGTAAATGACAATTATTTGATTTTTTTTACACACAATTGTCCATTTACAGAGAGATTTCTCCCACCCAGCATGGGTATGTATAAAAATACACCCCAAAACACATTATACTACTTCTTCTGAGTACGGCGATACCACATGTGTGACACTTTTTTGCAACCTAGGTGCGCTAAGGGGCCTAACGTCCTATTCACAGGTCATTTTGAGGCATTTGGATTCTAGACTACTCCTCACGGTTTAGGGCCCCTAAAATGCCAGGGCAGTATAGGAACCCCACAAGTGACCCCATTTTAGAAAGAAGACACCCCAAGGTATTCTGTTAGGAGTATGGTGAGTTCATAGAAGATTTTTTTTTTGTCACAAGTTAGCGGAAAATGACACTTTGTGAAAAAAAAAACAATACATATCAATTTCCGCTAACTTGTGACAAAAAATAAAATCTTCTATGAACTCATCATACACCTAAAAGAATACCTTGGGGTGTCTTCTTTCTAAAATGGGGTCACTTGTGGGGTTCCTATACTGCCCTGGCATTTTAGGGGCCCTAAACCGTGAGGAGTAGTCTTGAACCCAAATGTCTCAAAATGACCAGTGAAATCCTAAAGGTACTCATTGGACTTTGGGCCCCTTAGCACAGTTAGGCTGCAAAAAAGTGTCACACATGTGGTATCGCCGTACTCAGAAGAAGTAGTATAATGTGTTTTGTGGTGTATTTTTACATATAACCATGCTGGGTGGGAGAAATATCTCTGTAAATGACACATTTTTGATTTTTTTTACACACAATTGTCCATTTACAGAGAGATTTCTCCCACCCAGCATGGGTATGTGTAAAAATACACCACAAAACACATTATACTACTTCTCCTGAGTATGGCGATACCACATGTGTGACACTTTTTTGCAGCCTAGGTGCGCTAAGGGGCCCAACGTCCTATTCACAGGTCATTTTGAGGCATTTGTTTTCTAGACTACTCCTCACGGTTTAGGGCCCCTAAAATGCCAGGGCAGTATAGGAACCCCACAAGTGACCCCATTTTAGAAAGAAGACACCCCAAGGTATTCCGTTAGGGGTATGGTGAGTTCATAGAAGATTTTATTTTTTCTCACAAGTTAGTGAAAAATGACACTTTGTGAAAAAAACAATAACAATCCAATTTCCGCTAACTTTTGACAAAAAATAAAATATTCTATGAACTCATCATACACCTAACAGAATACCTTGGGGTGTCTTCTTTCTAAAATGGGGTCACTTGTGGGGTTCCTATACTGCCCTGGCATTTTACGGGCCCAAAACTGTGAGTAGTCTGGAAACCAAATTTCTCAAAATGACTGTTCAGGGGTATAAGCATCTGCAAATTTTGATGACAGGTGGTCTATGAGGGGGCAAATTTTGTGGAATCGGTCATAAGCAGGGTGGCCTCTTAGATGACAGGATGTATTGGGCCTGATCTGATGGATAGGAGTGCTAGGGGGGTGACAGGAGGTGATTGATGGGTGTCTCAGGGGGCGGTTAGAGGGGAAAATAGATGCAATCAATGCACTGGGGAGGTGATCGGAAGGGGGTCTGAGGGGGATCTGAGGGTTTGGCCGAGTGATCAGGAGCCCACACGGGGCAAATTAGGGCCTGATCTGATGGGTAGGTGTGCTAGGGGGTGACAGGAGGTGATTGATGGGTGTCTCAAGGTGTGATTAGAGGGGGGAAATAGATGCAAGCAATGCACTGGCGAGGTGATCAGGGCTGGGGTCTGAGGGCGTTCTGAGGTGTGGGCGGGTGATTGGGTGCCCGCAAGGGGCAGATTAGGGTCTAATCTGATGGGTAACAGTGACAGGTGGTGATAGGGGGTGATTGATGGGTAATTAGTGGGTGTTTAGAGGAGAGAATAGATGTAAACAATGGATTTGGGAGGTGATCTGATGTCGGATCTGCGGGCGATCTATTGGTGTGGGTGGGTGATCAGATTGCCCGCAAGGGGCAGGTTAGGGGCTGATTGATGGGTGGCAGTGACAGGGGGTGATTGATGGGTGGCAGTGACAGGGGGTGATTGATGGGTGATTGACAGGTAATCAGTGGGTTATTACAGGGGAGAACAGATGTAAATATTGCACGGGCGAATTGATAAGGGGGGGGTCTGAGGGCAATCTGAGCGTGTGGGCAGGTGATTGGGTGCCCGCAAGGGGCAGATTAGGGTCTAATCTGATGGGTAACAGTGACAGGTGGTGATAGGGGGTGATTGATGGGTAATTAGTGGGTGTTTAGAGGAGAGAATAGATGTAAACAATGGATTTGGGAGGTGATCTGATGTCGGATCTGCGGGCGATCTATTGGTGTGGGTGGGTGATCAGATTGCCCGCAAGGGGCAGGTTAGGGGCTGATTGATGGGTGGCAGTGACAGGGGGTGATTGATGGGTGGCAGTGACAGGGGGTGATTGATGGGTGATTGACAGGTAATCAGTGGGTTATTACAGGGGAGAACAGATGTAAATATTGCACGGGCGAATTGATAAGGGGGGGGTCTGAGGGCAATCTGAGCGTGTGGGCAGGTGATTGGGTGCCCGCAAGGGGCAGATTAGGGTCTAATCTGATGGGTAACAGTGACAGGTGGTGATAGGGGGTGATTGATGGGTAATTAGTGGGTGTTTAGAGGAGAGAATAGATGTAAACAATGGATTTGGGAGGTGATCTGATGTCGGATCTGCGGGCGATCTATTGGTGTGGGGGGGTGATCAGATTGCCCGCAAGGGGCAGATCGGGGGCTGATTGATGGGTGGCAGTGACAGGGGGTGATTGACGGGTGATTGACAGGTGATTGACAGGTGATTGACAGGTGATCAGGGGGGATAGATGCATACAGTACACGGGGGGGGGGGGGGGGTCTGGGGGGGGTCTGGGGAGAATCTGAGGGGTGGGGGGGTGATCAGGAGGGAGTAGGGGGCAGATTAGGGACTTAAAAAAAAAATAGCGTTGACAGATAGTGACAGGGAGTGATTGATGGGTGATTAGGAGGGTGACTGGGTGCAAACAGTGGTCTGGGGGGTGGGCAGGGGGGGGTCTGAGGGGTGCTGTGGGCGATCAGGGGGCAGGGGGGGGGGAAATCAGTGTGCTTGGGTGCAGACTAGGGTGGCTGCAGCCTGCCCTGGTGGTCCCTCGGACACTGGGACCACCAGGGCAGGAGGCAGCCAGTATAATAGGCTTTGTATACATTACAAAGCCTATTATACACTGTTGCAGCGGCGATCCGGATGCCAGTAACCCGCCGGCGCTTCCGAACGGCCGGCGGGTTACGGCGAACGGGGGGCGGAGCCAGTCCCCGGCGGCTGATCGCGTCACGAATGACGCGATCGCCGCATAGCCACTCCCGCAGCCGCCCCCGCCGATGGGCGTATTGCGGTCGTTTGGGCCCAGACTTTGCCGCCGCCCATCGGCTGGGGGCGGTCGTTATGTGGTTAATATTGATGATTTTGGCATACAGCTCATGAAGACCCAAAATTCCTATCTCAAAAAATTAGCATATTTCATCCAACCAATAAAAGAAAAGTGTTTTTACAACAAAAAAAGTCAACCTTCAAATAATTATGTTCAGTTATGCTTCAATACTTGGTCGGGAATCCTTTTGCAGAAATGACTGCTTCAATGCGTCGTGGCATGGAGGCAATCAGCCTGTGGCACTGCTCAGGTGTTATGGAGGCCCAGGATGCTTCGATAGCGGCCTTAAGCTCATCCAGCGTGTTGGGTCTTGCGCCTCTCAACTTTCTCTTCACAATATCCCACAGATTCTCTATGGGGTTCAGGTCAGGAGAGTTGGCAGGCCAAATGAGCACAGTAATACCATGGTCAGTAAACCATTAACCAGTGGTTTTGGCACTGTGAGCAGGTGCCAGGTCGTGCTGAAAAATGAAATCTTTATCTCCATAAAGCTTTTCAGCAGATGGAAGCATGAACCCACTTTTGAACCAGAAACAGCGGCAGAAGCGCCTGACCTGGGCTACAGAGAAGCACCACTGGACTGTTGCTCAGTGGTCCAAAGTACTTTATTTGGATGAAAGCAACTTTTACATGTCATTCGGAAATCAATGTCTGGAGGAAGACTGGGGAAAGGGAAATGCCAAAATGCCTGAAGTCCAGTGTCAAGTACCCACAGTCAGTGATGGTCTGGGGTGCCATGTCAGCTGCTGGTGTTGGTCCACTGTGTTATCAAGGGCAGGGTCAATGCAGCTAGCTATCAGGACATTTCAGAGCACTTCATGCTTCCATCTGCTGAAAAGCTTTATGGGGATGAAGATTTCATTTTTCAGCACGACCTGGCACCTGCTCACAGTGCCAAAACCACTGGTAAATGGTTTACTGACCATGGTATTACTGTGCTCAATTGGCCTGCCAACTCTCCAGACCTGAACCCCATAGAGAATCTGTGGGATATTGTGAAGAGACAGTTGAGAGACGCAAGACCCAACACTCTGGATGAGCTTAAGGCCGCTATCGAAGCATCCTGGGCCTCCATAACACCTGAGCAGTGCCACAGGCTGATTGCCTCCATGCCACGCCGCATTGAAGCAGTCATTTCTGCAAAAGGATTCCCGACCAAGTATTGAGTGTATAACTGAACATAATTATTTGAAGGGTGACTTTTTTTGTTTTAAAAACACTTTTCTTTTATTGGTCGGATGAAATATGCTAATTTTTTGAGATAGGAAATTTGGGTTTTCATGAGCTGTATGCCAAAATCATCAATATTAAAACAATAAAAGGCTTGAACTACTTCAGTTGTGTGTATTTGAATCTAAAATATATGAAAGTCTAATGTTTATTAGTACATTACAGAAAATAATGAACTTTATCACAATATGCTAATTTTTTGAGAAGATCCTGTATGTACAGTAGTGGTGTTTATATTAAAACCATAGGGGATGAAATTGGAGAAATAGTGTATTTTTTCATTTGTTCCTTGTATTTCCTTTTAACCACTTCCCGACCGCCTAACGCACAGATGCGGCTGGGAAGTGGAGCCCGCAAGGACCAGCTCATGCCCAAAGGCGGCGGTCCTTGTAGGGGCATGGGCGGAGCGATCGCGTCATCCGTGACGCGATCCTCCGCCGGCGCCTGTCTCCACTCACCCGCCGCAACATCCCGCCGGCCATACGGAAGCGCCGGCGGGATGTTAACCCGACGATCGCCGCATACAAAGTGTATAATACACTTTGTAATGTTTACAAAGTGTATTATACAGGCTGCCTCCTGCCCTGGTGGTCCCAGTGTCCGAGGGACCACCAGGGCAGGCTGCAGCCACCCTAGTCTGCACCCAAGCACACTGATCTCCCCCCCCTGCCCCCTGATCGCCCACAGCACCCCTCAGACCCCCCCTGCCCACCCCCCAGACCCCTGTTTACACGCAATCACCCCCCTAATCACCCATCAATCACTCCCTGTCACTATCTGTCAACGCTATTTTTTTTAACCCTAAACTGCCCCCTGGGGACTCCTGATCACCCCCCACCCCTCAGATTCTCCCCAGACCCCCCCCCCCCCCTTGTGTACTGTATACCTCTATCCCCCTGATCACCTGTCAATCACCCATTAATCACCCCCTGTCACTGCCACCCATCAATCAGCCCCTAACCTGCCCCTTGCGGGCAATCTGATCACCCACCCACACCAATAGATCGCCCGCAGATCTGACGTCAGATCACCTCCCAAGTGCAGTGTTTACATCTGTTCTCTACCCTAAACACCCACTAATTACCCATCAATCACCCATCAATCATCCCCTATCACCATCCGTCACTGTTACCCATCAGATCAGACCCTAATCTGCCCCTTGCGGGCACCCAATCACCCGCCTACACGCTCAGTCTGCCCTCAGACCCCCCCTTATCAATTCGCCAGTGCATTAGTTACATCTGTTCTTCCCTGTAATAACCCACTGATCACCTGTCAATCACCCATCAATCACCCCCTGGCACTGCCACCCATCAATCACCCCCTGTCACTGCCACCCATCAATCAGCCCCTAACCTGCCCCTTGCGGGCAATCTGATCACCCACACCAATAGATCGCCCACAGATCCAACGTCAGATCACCTCCCAAGTGCATTGTTTACATCTGTTCTCTCCTCAAAACACCCACTAATTACCCATCAATCACCCCCTGTCACTGCTATCCATCAGATTAGACCCCTATCTGCCCCTAGGGCACTCAATCACCCGCCCATACCCTCAGAACGCCCTCAGACCCCAGCCCAGATCACCTCGCCAGTGCATTGCTTGCATCTATTCCCCCCTCTAATCACACCTTGAGACACCCATCAATCACCTCCTGTCACCCCCTAGCACACCTACCCATCAGATCAGGCCCTAATTTGCCCCGTGTGGGCTCCTGATTAGTGTTGGGCGAACACCTGGATGTTCGGGTTCGCGAACGTTCGCCGAACATGGCCGCAATGTTTGGGTGTTCGCGCCGAACTCCGAACATAATGGAAGTCAATGGGGACCCAAACTTTCGTGCTTTGTAAAGCTTCCTTACATGCTACATACCCCAAATTTGCAGGGTATGTGCACCTTGGAAGTCTGTACAAGAGGAAAAAAAACATTTGAAAAAGAGCTTCTAGTTTTTGAGAAAATTGATTGTAAAGTTTCAAAGGAAAAAATGTCTTTTAAATGCGGAAAATGTCATTTTTCTTTGCACAGGTAACATGCTTTTTGTCGCCATGCAGTCATAAATGTAATACAGATAAGAGGTTCCAGGAAAAGGGACCGGTAACGCTAACCCAGCAGCAGCACACGTTATGGAACAGGAGGAGGGTGGCGCAGGAGGAGAAGGCCACGCTTTCAGGCGCAACCCAGGCCTTGCATGAGGACAAGAAGCGTGCGGATAGCAATGCGTTTTGTCGCCATGCAGTCATAAATGTAATACAGATGAGAGGTTCAATAAACAGGGACCGGAAACGCTAACCCATCACAGATGTTCATTGTTCATGTTACTTGGTTGGGGTCCGGGAGTGTTGCGTAGTCGTTTCCAATCCAGGATTGATTCATTTTAATTTGAGTCAGACGGTCTGCATTTTCTGTGGAGGCGGATACGCCGATCTGTGACGATGCTTCCGGCAGCACTGAAACAGCGTTCCGACATAACGCTGGCTGCCGGGCAAACCAGCACCTCTATTGCGTACATTGCCAGTTCGTGCCAGGTGTCTAGCTTCGATACCCAATAGTTGAAGGGTGCAGATGGATTGTTCAACACAGCTATGCCATCTGACATGTAGTCCTTAACCATCTTCTCCATGATCGGTGTTGGAGGTAGATCTGCACGCTTGCTCTTGCTGTTCTGTGGGCTGCTGCATGGGTGTCAGAAAATTTTCCCACTCCAAGGACACTGCCGATACCATTCCCTTTTGGGCACTAGCTGCAACTTGTGTTGTTTGCTGCCCTCCTGGTCGTCCTGGGTTTGCGGAAGTCAGTCTGTCGGCGTACAACTGGCTAGAGGAGGGGGAGGATGTCAATCTCCTCTCTAAAGTCTCCACAAGGGCCTGCTGGTATTCTTCCATTTTGACCTGTCTGACTCTTTCTTCAAGCAGTTTTGGAACATTGTGTTTGTACCGTGGATCCAGAAGGGTATAAACCCAGTAATTGGTGTTGTCCAGAATGCGCACAATGCGTGGGTCGCGTTCAATGCAGTCTAGCATGAATTGAGCCATGTGTGCCAGAGTCCTGCCAGAATCCTCATCATCCTCTTGTGAGCGTTGTGATGCATCATAGTCGTCACCTTCTTCCTGGTCTGCTTCTGCTGACCATTCGCGCTGAATTGTGGAAGTCCAACGTGCACCGCTCTGGCCCTCGTCAGTGGTGGCATGAAATTCCTGCTCCAACTCCAGCTGTTCCTCCTCCTCTTCTTCGTCATAGCTGCTGGGGCCAGCGTTTCCTGAGGCAGATGGCCTGATGTTGGTATCATCACGCTGATTGTTTTCTCCTTCAGATTCCCCCAGTTGCATCATGACAGCTGTTTCCTTGATTTTCAACATTGACTTCTTCAGTAAACACAGCAGTGGTATGGTAATGCTGACTGAAGAGTTGTCACTGCTCACAAGCAACGTGGATTGCTCTAAATTTTGGAGGACTTGGCAGAGGTCCAACATGTTGGCCCAATCGGATCCACAGAAGCTTGGCAGCTGTCCGGATGCGCCTCGGTACTGCGCCGTCATGTACTGGACCACTGCACTCTTCTGCTCGCAAAAGCGGGCTAGCATGTGCAGCGTAGAATTCCAGCGCGTAGGGACATCACACAGCAAGCGATGGTGGGGGAGATTGAAGCGCTCCTGCATCTTGGCAAGTGCCCCCGAAGCAGTACTGGAATTTCTACAATGTTTGGCCACTCGTCGCACCTTCAACAGAAGATCGGCCACGCCTGGGTATGTCCTCAGGAACCGCTGAACTACTAGGTTCATCACGTGCGTCAGGCAAGGGATGTGTGTCAGCTTAGCCAACCTTAAAGCGCGAATGAGATTACTCCCATTATCACACACAACCATGCCCGGTTTCAGGTCCAGCGGTGCCAGCCACAAATCCGTCTGTTCCTTTATTCCCCTCCAAATTTCCTCCCGTGTGCTGCTTATCCCCAAGGCAGATCAGCTTCAGCAACGCTTGCTGACGCACGCCAACAGCTGTGCTGCACTGCTTCCACGATCCTACTGCTGCTGGGTTAGCGTTTCCGGATGAGGTACAGCTTTGAGATGCGTTGGAGGAGAAGGAGTCAGAGAGGTAGGTGCTGCTGTTGTTATCCAGTGGGAGGGACGGCGGTGCAGCTGTTTGCGGCGTGGGCAACACCCGCGCCGTAGCAGGTGAGGAATCGCTGCCAGGCTCCACAAGGTTCACGCAGTGCGCGGTAAGGGAGATGTATCGACCCTGGCCGAACGCACTCGTCCAGGTGTCAGTGGTGAGGTGAACCTTGCAGGCAACGGCATTCTTCAAGCTTCGGGTTATTTTGCTGACCACGTGCTCATGCAACTCAGGCACTGCAGAGCACGCAAAGTGGTAGCGGCTGGGAACCACGTAACGTGGGATGGCCACTGACATCATGCCCTTGAAGCTGTTTGTCTCCACCACTCGATACGGCAGCATTTCGCAGGCCAGAAGCTTGGCTATGCTGGCTGTTAGTGCCACGGCCCGGGGGTCATTTGCTGGCAATTTCCTCTTGCGCTCAAACATCTCCGAGACAGACAACTGAACCGTAGGGCTGCACACTGAAGGGCTGTTGGTTGTTGTGTTTGATGAAGACTGGGAGACCTCAAGAGCACTATTCCGGAAAGTGACAGTGTCAGCGTCGTCTGATGTTTGTGAATGTTGTTGTGAACCACGCAATGGCTGGGCTACTGCTGCTGCTGAGGAGGGTCTGGTGGTGAGTCTGGTGACCCCAAGGGAGGCAGTGTTGCTGGTACCCTGTCCTGCCGCGTTTGCCCACAGAGTGGGATGTTTGGATACCATGTGGCGGGTCATGCTGGTGGTGGAGAGGTTGTTAATATTTTTCCCCCTGCTCAGGCGGGTCTTGCACACCTTGCAAATCACCATGGTACCATCCTCACTGCAGTCTTCAAAGAAAGGCCAGACTTTGGAGCACCTGCCTTGCTGGCGATTTCTGTTTGTGCCTCTTTTGCGTCTCACTTGAACTTCCACGCTTGTGGTGCCTGAAATTTCGAGCCGCCTACCTTGTGGCACAAGGCGAACTCGTGCAGCAGTGGGTTCTTCAACAGACTCATCTGTGCTGCTACGACGGCGATGTTCTCCTTCACATACAAAGTCTGGGTCTCTGTCCACATTGTCCAAACCCTCCTCTTCCATCTCCTCAAACTCGTCATATGTGATTGTGGGCCGCCGCCATGGAGTAGAGCTCCCCAGAACAACCTCCGCGCAGCTCACTCCAACGTCGTCTTCCAGATCTTCTCGGCCGACCTCCTGCAATTGAAACCCCTCCTGCCCAACTTGCTCTGGGATTTGGGTTTCAAAGTCCTCGGACTCGCCTTGCATTTCAGTGCGTGGTGCATTTCCCACAGTAAATGGTTGTGAATCCGGGTACAAAATTTCTGGCTGTTCCATTGACCTTTGAAAGGTGGAAGTTTGTTGGGCTGGGAATAGCTCCTGCGAATACCCCATTGTGTCCTGAGGAAATTCTTCGGACTGGTTATTTGGCAGTTGTGTGCGTGGTGTCGCTGCCGGTTGTGTCAGCTTTGTGCCCACTGGCTCCTTGTAACTGGCTGAGAACTCGGACCTCGTGCGTGATGTGCTGGTGCTGCTTAGCCCACTGCTGGACGCTTGAGAAGTCATCCAATTAATTAACTGGTCCTGTTCTTTTGGATTTGTGAGGGTTGATTTCCTGGACAACATGGGCGGTATTGAGTGGGTTTTCTTCGGTGCTCCACTGTGGCCTGTACGTGAACCGTCAGGGGAAACACCTCTTCCCTTGCCCCTCCCTCTTTCACAGGATTTCTTCTTCATTTCACTTATCCTTAAAGTACACGCTGACTGGCAGCAGTACAGTGGCAGTACAGAAATGCTATATAGTGGTGGGTGAGCGGTGTACTACTATTCCCAGCAGTGACACAGAGCACAATGCTATACAGTGGTGGGTGAGCGGAGTACTACTATTCCCAGCAGTGACACAGAGCACAATGCTATACAGTGGTGGGTGAGCGGTGTACTACTATTCCCAGCAGCGACACAGAGCACAATGCTATACAGTGGTGGGTGAGCGGTGTACTACTATTCCCAGCAGCGACACAGAGCACAATGCTATACAGTGGTGGGTGAGCGGTGTACTACTATTCCCAGCAGCGACATAGAGCACAATGCTATACAGTGGTGGGTGAGCGGTGTACTACTATTCACAGCAGCGACACAGAGCACAATGCTATACAGTGGTGGGTGAGCGGTGTACTACTGTTCCCAGCAGCGACACAGAGCACAATGCTATACAGTGGTGGGTGAGCGGTGTACTACTGTTCCCAGCAGCGACACAGAGCACAATGCTATACAGTGGTGGGTGAGCGGTGTACTACTATTCCCAGCAGCGACACAGAGCACAATGCTATACAGTGGTGGGTGAGCGGTGTACTACTGTTTCCAGCAGCGACACAGAGCACAATGCTATACAGTGGTGGGTGAGCGGTGTACTACTGTTCCCAGCAGCGACACAGAGCACAATGCTATACAGTGGTGGGTGAGCGGTGTACTACTATTCCCAGCAGCGACACAGAGCACAATGCTATACAGTGGTGGGTGAGCGGTGTACTACTATTCCCAGCAGCGACACAGAGCACAATGCTATACAGTGGTGGGTGAGCGGTGTACTACTGTTCCCAGCAGCGGCACAGAGCACAATGCTATACAGTGGTGGGTGAGCGGTGTACTACTATTCCCAGCAGCGACACAGAGCACAATGCTATACAGTGGTGGGTGAGCGGTGTACTACTGTTCCCAGCAGCGACACAGAGCACAATGCTATACAGTGGTGGGTGAGCGGTGTACTACTGTTCCCAGCAGCGACACAGAGCACAATGCTATACAGTGGTGGGTGAGCGGTGTACTACTGTTCCCAGCAGCGACACAGAGCACAATGCTATACAGTGGTGGGTGAGTGGTGTACTACTATTCCCAGCAGCGACACAGAGCACAATGCTATACAGTGGTGGGTGAGCGGTGTACTACTGTTCCCAGCAGCGACACAGAGCACAATGCTATACAGTGGTGGGTGAGCGGTGTACTACTATTCCCAGCAGCGACACAGAGCACAATGCTATACAGTGGTGGGTGAGCGGTGTACTACTATTCCCAGCAGCGACACAGAGCACAATGCTATACAGTGGTGGGTGAGCGGTGTACTACTATTCCCAGCAGCGACACAGAGCACAATGCTTTACAGTGGTGAGTGAGCGGTGTACTACTGTTCCCAGCAGCGACACAGAGCACAATGCTATACAGTGGTGGGTGAGCGGTGTACTACTGTCCCCAGCAGCGACACAGAGCACAATGCTATACAGTGGTGGGTGAGCGGTGTACTACTGTTCCCAGCAGCGGCACAGAGCACAATGCTATACAGTGGTGAGTGAGCGGTGTACTACTGTTCCCAGCAGCGACACAGAGCACAATGCTATACAGTGGTGGGTGAGCGGTGTACTACTATTCCCAGCAGCGACACAGAGCACAATGCTATACAGTGGCGGGTGAGCGGTGTACTACTGTTCCCAGCAGAGACACAGAGTGGCAGTAAACACAATGCTATACAGTGGTGGGTGAGCGGTGTACACAGAGTGGCAGTAAACACAATGCTATATAGTGTGGGTGAGTGGTGTACTACTGTTCCCAGCAGCGACACAATGACTGGGGGTACCCTGGCTAGAGAGAGAACTACCCTGCCTGCGTACCCAAAGCTAAACCCACAGACAAATGGCGGAGAAATTACGTGGATCGGGTATTTATTTACCCGAATCACGTGACCTGTTCGGCCAATCAGAGTGCGTTCGGGTCCAAACCACGTGACCCGTTCGGCCAATCACAGCGCTAGCCGAACGTTCGGGGAACGTTCGGCCATGCGCTCTTAGTTCGGCCATATGGCCGAACGGTTTGGCCGAACACCATCAGGTGTTCGGTCGAACTCAAACATCACCCGAACAGGGTGATATTCTGCAGAACCCGAACAGTGGCGAACACTGTTCGCCCAACACTACTCCTGATCACTCGGCCAAACCCTCAGATCCCCCCTCAGACCCCCTTCCGATCACCTCCCCAGTGCATTGATTGCATCTACTGTATCTTCCCCTCTAACCACCCCCTGAGACACCCATCAATCACCTCCTGTCACCCCCCTAGCACTCCTATCCATCAGATCAGGCCCAATACAACCTGTCATCTAAAAGGCCACCCTGCTTATGACCGGTTCCACAAAATTCGCCCCCTCATACACCACCTGTCATCAAAATTTGCAGATGCTTATACCCCTGAACAGTCATTTTGAGACATTTGGTTTCCAGACTACTCACGGTTTTGGGCCCGTAAAATGCCAGGGCGGTATAGGAACCCCACAAGTGCCCCCATTTTAGAAAAAAGACACCCCAATGTATGCTGTTAGGTGTATGACGAGTTCATAGAAGATTTTATTTTTTGTCAAAAGTTAGCGGAAATTGATTTTTATTGTTTTTTTTTTTCACAAAGTGTCATTTTTCACTAACTTGTGACAAAAAATAAAATCTTCTATGAACTCGCCATACACCTAACGGAATACCTTGAGGTGTCTTCTTTCTAAAATGGGGTCACTTGTGGGGTTCCTATACTGCCCTGGCATTTTAGGGGCCCTAAACCGTGACGAGTAGTCTAGAAAACAAATGCCTCAAAATGACCTGTGAATAGGACGTTGGGCCCCTTAGCGCACCTAGGCTGCAAAAAAGTGTCACACATGTGGTACCGCCGTACTCAGGAGAAGTAGTATAATGTGTTTTGGGGCGTATTTTCACACATACCTATGCTGGGTGGGAGAAATCTCTCTGTAAATGGACAATTGTGAGTAAAAAAAACAAACAATTGTCATTTACAGAGATATTTCTCCCACCCAGCATGGGTATGTGTAAAAATACACCCCAAAACACATTATACTACCTCTCCTGAGTACGGCGGTACCACATGTGTGGCACTTTTTTTACACCCTAAGTACGCTATGGGGCCCAAAGTCCAATGAGTACCTTTAGAATTTCACAGGTCATTTTGTGACATTTGGTTTCAAGACTACTCCTCACGGTTTAGGGCCCCTAAAATGCCAGGGCAGTATAGGGACCCCACAAATGACCCCATTCTAGAAAGAAGACACCCAAAGGTATTCCGTTAGGAGTATGGTGAGTCCATAGAAGATTTTATTTTTTGTCACAAGTTAGCGGAAAATGACACTTTGTGAAAAAAAACAATTAAAATCAATTTCCGCTAACTTGTGACAAAAAATAAAATCTTCTATGAACTTACCATACTCCTAACGGAATACCTTGGGGTGTCTTCTTTCTAAAATGGGGTCATTAGTGGGGTTTCTATACTGCCCTGGCATTTTAGGGGCCCTAAACCGTGAGGAGTAGTCTTGAAATAAAAATGCTGGGTGGGAGAAATACCTCTGTAAATGACAATCTTTTGATTTTTTTACACACAATTGTCCATTTACAGAGTTATTTCTCCCACCCAGCATGGGTATGTGTAAAAATACACCCCAAAACACATTGTACTACTTCTCCCGAGTACGGCGATACCACATGTGTGGCACTTTTTTGCACCCTAACTGCGCTAAGGGGCCCAAAGTCCAATGAGTACCTTTAGGCTTTACAGGGGTGCTTACAAATTAGCACCCCCCAAATGTGAGGACAGTAAACACACCCCACAAATGACCCCATTTTGAAAAGCAGACACTTCAAGGTATTCTGTTAGTAGTACGGTGAGTTCATAGAAGATTTTATTTTTTGTCACAAGTTAGCGGAAATGTGTCATTTTCCGCTAACTTGTGACAAAAAATAAAATCTTCTATGAACTCACCGTACTGCTAACGGAATACCTTGGGGTGTCTTCTTTCTAAAATGGGGTCATTTGTGGGGTTCCTATACTGTCCTGGCATTTTAGGGGCACTAAACCGTGAGGAGTAGTCTTGAAACGAAACTTCTCAAAATGACCTTTGAAATCCTAAAGGTACTCATTGGACTTTGGGCCCCTTAGCGCAGTTAGGGTGCAAAAAAGTGCCACACGTGGTATCGCCGTACTCAGGAGAAGTAGTATAATGTGTTTTGGGGTGTATTTTTACACATACCCATGCTGAGTGGGAGAAAGATCTCTGTAAATGGACAATTGTGTGTAAAAAAATTAAAAAAATTGTCATTTACAGAGATATTTCTCCCACCCAGCATCGGTATGTGTAAAAATACACCCCAAAACAAATTATACTACTTCTACTGAGTACGGCAATACCACATGTGTGGCACTTTTTTGCAGCCTAACTGCGCTAAGGGGCCCAAAGTCCAATGAGCACCTTTAGGCTTTACAGGGGTGCTTACAAATTAGCACCCCCCAAAATGCGAGGACAGTAAACACACCACACAAATGACCCCATTTTGGAAAGTAGACACTTCAAGGTATTCAGAGAGGGGCATGGTGAGTCCGTGGCAGATTTCATTTTTTTTTGTCGCAAGTTAGAAGAAATGGAAACTTTTTTTTTTTTTGGCACAAAGTGTCATTTTCCGCTTACTTGTGACAAAAAATAATATCTTCTATGAACTCACTATGCCTCTCAGTGAATATTTTGGGATGTCTTCTTTCCAAAATGGGGTCATTTGGGGGGTATTTATACTATCCTGGAATTCTAGCCCCTCATGAAACATGACAGGGGGTCAGAAAAGTCATAGATGCTTGAAAATGGGAAAATTCACTTTTTGCACCATAGTTTGTAAACACTATAACTTTTACCCAAACCAATAAATATACACTGAATGGGTTTTTTTTTAATCAAAAACATGTTTGTCCACATTTTTTGCGCTGCATGTATACAGAAATTTTACTTTATTTGAAAAATGTCAGCACAGAAAGTTAAAAAAATCATTTTTTTTGCCAAAATTCATGTCTTTTTTGATGAATATAATAAAAAGTAAAAATCGCAGCAGCAATCAAATAGCACCAAAAGAAAGCTTTATTAGTGACAAGAAAAGGAGCCAAAATTCATTTAGGTGGTAGGTTGTATGAGCGAGCAATAAACCGTGAAAGCTGCAGTGCTCTGAATGGAAAAAAAGTGCCTGGTCCTTAAGGGGGGTAAAGCCCACGGTCCTCAAGTGGTTAAAATGCATAGAAAATAAAGTAATTACTGAAAACAAATAACCCCAAAAAGCCCAATTTGTGGTGAAAAAAACAAGATATGGATCATTTCATTGTGATTAGTAGTGATTAAGCTATTAGCAAATGAAAGGGATGAGCACTGAAAGGTGAAAATCGCTCATCCAGTGGCGGACACAGCCAGCAGTGGGCCCCTAATAGGTGTGGATAGAACTTGCGGCGCATAGCGGCGTGGCAAAAAATGGGCGTGGCAATGACCAGATGAGGGCGGAGCTAACTGTAATTTAAAGTGATCCCGGGGTGAGAGTGATATGGAGGCTGCCATATTTATTTCCTTTTAAACAATACTAGTTGCCTGGCGGCCCTGCTGATCTATTTGGCTGCAGTAATAAACTGAATTACACGTTTACACCAGCAACAAGCATGCAGCTAATCATCTCAGTTCTGACAATATTGTCAGAAACCCCTGACCTGCTGCATGCTTGTTCAGGGTTCATGGTTGAAAGAATAAGAGACAGAGGACCAGCACAGCAGCCAGGCAACTTTGCTTAAAAGGAGAGAAATATGGCAGCCTCAATATTATTCTCACCTCAGGTTCCCTTGAAAAGTGCAACGCAAAGACAGTGGGCCCAAGTTCTGGTGACCCTTTCCCCAGAAAATTCACATAATTGTGCAGGTTTTCTAAAGAAAATACACATAATGTGAGCAGATATGCCCAGAAAATACATTCAATCATGTCGGCAGATATGCCCAGAAAATACATTCAATCATGTCGGCAGATTTGCCCAGAAAATACATTCAATCATGTCGGCAGATTTGCCCAGAAAATACATTCAATCATGTCGGCAGATTTGCCCAGAAAATACATTCAATCATGTCGGCAGATGTGCCCAGAAAATACATTCAATCATGTCGGCAGATGTGCCCAGAAAATACATTCAATCATGTCGGCAGATGTGCCCAGAAAATACATTCAATCATGTCGGCAGATGTGCCCAGAAAATACGTGCAATCATGTCGGCAGATGTGCCCAGAAAATATGTGCAATCATGTCGGCAGATATGCCCAGAAAATACATGCAATAATGTCGGCAGATATGCCCAGAAAATACGTGCAATCATGTCGGCAGACCTGCCCAGAAAATACGTGCAATCATGTCGGCAGACCTGCCCAGAAAATACGTGCAATCATGTCGTTAGACCTGCCCAGACCATACACATGCTAATATAAATAAAAAAAAAAAAACATTTACTCACCTGCAGCAGCAGACCTCCTGTCCCAGCCTCCATCCGGCGCGCAGCTCCCATGGGTGGTTGGGTGGATAGGTAGCCTGGTGGGTGGGTGGTTAGGTAGGTAGCCTGGTGGGTGGCTGGGTGGGTAGGTAGCCGGGTGGGTAGGTAGGTAGCCAGGTGGTTAGGTAGTCTGGTGGGTGGGTTGGTAACTAGCCCAGTAGGTAGCCGGGTGGGTGGTTAGGTAGGTAGCCGGGTGGGTGGGTAGGTAGCCGGGTGGTTAGGTAACTAGCCCGGTAGGTAGGTAGCCGGGTGGGTGGTTAGGTAGCCTGGTGGGTGGGTAGCTGGGTGGGTGGTTAGGTAGCCGGGTGGGTGGTTAGGTAGCCTGGTGGGTAGGTAGGTAGCCTGGTGGGTGGGTAGGTAGGTAGACGGGTGGGTGGGTAGGTAGCCTGGTGGGTGGGTAGGTAGCCGGGTGGGTGGGTAGGTAGGTAGCCGGGTGGGTGGGTAGCTATCCGGGTGGGGGGCCTAACTCCTTTCCTCTCTCCCTCCCCTTGGGGGGCCCCCCTCCCGGTATGAACGGCGGGAGAGCGGCAAATACAGGAAGTCTCCGGGGCTCCAGCAGGCGCTAGAGGCTCAGCGGCCGCTTGGTCTCCCGTGTCTCCAACTTTGTATACTGCTCGCTACTTCCTGGTTTAGTAGCGAGCAGTATACAGAGTTGGAGACATGGGAGACCAAGCGGCCACTGAGCCTCTAGCGCCTGCCCGGAGCCCCGGAGACTTCCTGTATTTGCCGCTCTCCCGCCGCATGAGGGGGGGGGCCCGAGGTGAGGGGGGAGGATAGGAGTCGGGGCCCCCCCCAGGAAAAAAAAAATAATAAAAAAAAACAGCAATACTTAACCACTTCGGGACCACAGTCTTTTCGCCCCTTAAGGACCAGAGCCTTTTTCTCCATTCAGACCACTGCAGCTTTCACGGTTTATTGCTCGGTCATACAACCTACCACCTAAATGAATTTTACCTCCTTTTCTTGTCACTAATACAGCTTTCTTTTGATGCTATTTGATTGCTGCTGCGAGTTTTACTTTTTATTATATTCATCAAAAAAGACATGAATTTTGTCAAAAAAATGACTTTTTTAACTTTCTGTGCTGACATTTTTCAAATAAAGTAAAATTTCCTATACATTTGAGCGCGAAAGTTATTCTGCTACATGTCTTTGATAAAAAAAAAAACATTCAGTGTATATTTATTGGATTGGGTAAAAGTTATAGCGTTTACAAACTATGGTGCCAAAAGTGAATTTTCCCATTTTCAAGCATCTCTGACTTTTCTGCGCACCTGTCATGTTTCATGAGGGGCTAAAATTCCAGGATAGTACAAATACCCCCCAAATGACCCCATTTTGGAAAGAAGACATCCCAAAGTATTCAGTGAGAGGCATGGTGAGTTCATAGAAGATTTTATTTTTTGTCACAAGTTAGCGGAAAATGACAGTTTGTGACAAAAAAAAAAAAAAAAAAAAGTTTCCATTTCTTCTAACTTGCGACAAAAAAAAATGAAATCTGCCACGGACTCACTATGCTCCTCTCTGAATACCTTGAAGTGTCTACTTTCCAGAATGGGGTCATTTGTGGGGTGTGTTTACTGTCCTGGCATTTGGGGGGTGCCTAATTGTAAGCACCCCTGTAAAGCCTAAAGATGCTCATTGGACTTTGGGCCCCTTAGCGCAGTTAGGCCGCAAAAAAGTGCCACACATGTGGTATTGCCGTACTCAGGAAAAGTAGTATAATGTGTTTTGGGGTGTATTTTTACACATACACATGCTGGGTGGGAGAAATATCTCCGTAAATGACAATTTTTTTATTTTTTTTACACACAATTGTCTATTTATAGAGATATTTCTCCCACTCAGCATGGGTATGTGGAAAAATACACCCCAAAACACATTATACTACTTCTCCTGAGTACGGCGATACCACATGTGTGGCACTTTTTTGCACCCTAACTGCGCTAAGGGGCCCAAAGTCCAATGAGTACCTTTAGGATTTCACAGGTCATTTTGAGAAATTTCGTTTCAAGACTACTCCTCACGGTTTAGGGCCCCTAAAATGCCAGGACAGTATAGGAACCCCACAAATTACCCCATTTTAGAAAGAAGACACCCCAAGGTATTCCGTTAGATGTATGGTGAGTTCATAGAAGATTTTTTTTTTTTGTCACAAGTTAGCGGAAATTGATTGTAATTGTTTTTTTTCACAAAGTGTCATTTTCCGCTAACTTGTGACAAAAAATAAAATCTTCTATGAACTCGCCATTCTCCTAACGGAATACCTTGGGGTGTCTTCTTTCTAAAATGGAGTCATTTGTGGGGTTCCTATACTGCCCTGGCATTTTAGGGGCCCTAAACCGTGAGGAGTAGTCTTGAAACCAAATGTGGCAAAATGACCTGTGAAATCCTAAAGGTACTCATTGGACTTTGGGCCCCTTAGCGCACTTAGGGTGCAAAAAAGTGCCACACATGTGGTACCGCCGTACTCAGGAGAAGTAGTATAATGTGTTTTGGGGTGTATTTTTACACATACCCATGCTGGGTGGGAGAAATATCTCTGTAAATGACAATTATTTGATTTTTTTTACACACAATTGTCCATTTACAGAGAGATTTCTCCCACCCAGCATGGGTATGTATAAAAATACACCCCAAAACACATTATACTACTTCTTCTGAGTACGGCGATACCACATGTGTGACACTTTTTTGCAACCTAGGTGCGCTAAGGGGCCTAACGTCCTATTCACAGGTCATTTTGAGGCATTTGGATTCTAGACTACTCCTCACGGTTTAGGGCCCCTAAAATGCCAGGGCAGTATAGGAACCCCACAAGTGACCCCATTTTAGAAAGAAGACACCCCAAGGTATTCTGTTAGGAGTATGGTGAGTTCATAGAAGATTTTTTTTTTGTCACAAGTTAGCGGAAAATGACACTTTGTGAAAAAAAAAACAATACATATCAATTTCCGCTAACTTGTGACAAAAAATAAAATCTTCTATGAACTCATCATACACCTAAAAGAATACCTTGGGGTGTCTTCTTTCTAAAATGGGGTCACTTGTGGGGTTCCTATACTGCCCTGGCATTTTAGGGGCCCTAAACCGTGAGGAGTAGTCTTGAACCCAAATGTCTCAAAATGACCTGTGAAATCCTAAAGGTACTCATTGGACTTTGGGCCCCTTAGCACAGTTAGGCTGCAAAAAAGTGTCACACATGTGGTATCGCCGTACTCAGAAGAAGTAGTATAATGTGTTTTGTGGTGTATTTTTACATATAACCATGCTGGGTGGGAGAAATATCTCTGTAAATGACACATTTTTGATTTTTTTTACACACAATTGTCCATTTACAGAGAGATTTCTCCCACCCAGCATGGGTATGTGTAAAAATACACCACAAAACACATTATACTACTTCTCCTGAGTATGGCGATACCACATGTGTGACACTTTTTTGCAGCCTAGGTGCGCTAAGGGGCCCAACGTCCTATTCACAGGTCATTTTGAGGCATTTGTTTTCTAGACTACTCCTCACGGTTTAGGGCCCCTAAAATGCCAGGGCAGTATAGGAACCCCACAAGTGACCCCATTTTAGAAAGAAGACACCCCAAGGTATTCCGTTAGGGGTATGGTGAGTTCATAGAAGATTTTATTTTTTCTCACAAGTTAGTGAAAAATGACACTTTGTGAAAAAAACAATAACAATCCAATTTCCGCTAACTTTTGACAAAAAATAAAATATTCTATGAACTCATCATACACCTAACAGAATACCTTGGGGTGTCTTCTTTCTAAAATGGGGTCACTTGTGGGGTTCCTATACTGCCCTGGCATTTTAGGGGCCCTAAACCGTGAGGAGTAGTCTTGAAACCAAATGTGGCAAAATGACCTGTGAAATCCTAAAGGTACTCATTGGACTTTGGGCCCCTTAGCGCACTTAGGGTGCAAAAAAGTGCCACACATGTGGTACCGCCGTACTCAGGAGAAGTAGTATAATGTGTTTTGGGGTGTATTTTTACACATACCCATGCTGGGTGGGAGAAATATCTCTGTAAATGACAATTATTTGATTTTTTTTACACACAATTGTCCATTTACAGAGAGATTTCTCCCACCCAGCATGGGTATGTATAAAAATACACCCCAAAACACATTATACTACTTCTTCTGAGTACGGCGATACCACATGTGTGACACTTTTTTGCAACCTAGGTGCGCTAAGGGGCCTAACGTCCTATTCACAGGTCATTTTGAGGCATTTGGATTCTAGACTACTCCTCACGGTTTAGGGCCCCTAAAATGCCAGGGCAGTATAGGAACCCCACAAGTGACCCCATTTTAGAAAGAAGACACCCCAAGGTATTCTGTTAGGAGTATGGTGAGTTCATAGAAGATTTTTTTTTTGTCACAAGTTAGCGGAAAATGACACTTTGTGAAAAAAAAAACAATACATATCAATTTCCGCTAACTTGTGACAAAAAATAAAATCTTCTATGAACTCATCATACACCTAAAAGAATACCTTGGGGTGTCTTCTTTCTAAAATGGGGTCACTTGTGGGGTTCCTATACTGCCCTGGCATTTTAGGGGCCCTAAACCGTGAGGAGTAGTCTTGAACCCAAATGTCTCAAAATGACCTGTGAAATCCTAAAGGTACTCATTGGACTTTGGGCCCCTTAGCACAGTTAGGCTGCAAAAAAGTGTCACACATGTGGTATCGCCGTACTCAGAAGAAGTAGTATAATGTGTTTTGTGGTGTATTTTTACATATAACCATGCTGGGTGGGAGAAATATCTCTGTAAATGACACATTTTTGATTTTTTTTACACACAATTGTCCATTTACAGAGAGATTTCTCCCACCCAGCATGGGTATGTGTAAAAATACACCACAAAACACATTATACTACTTCTCCTGAGTATGGCGATACCACATGTGTGACACTTTTTTGCAGCCTAGGTGCGCTAAGGGGCCCAACGTCCTATTCACAGGTCATTTTGAGGCATTTGTTTTCTAGACTACTCCTCACGGTTTAGGGCCCCTAAAATGCCAGGGCAGTATAGGAACCCCACAAGTGACCCCATTTTAGAAAGAAGACACCCCAAGGTATTCCGTTAGGGGTATGGTGAGTTCATAGAAGATTTTATTTTTTCTCACAAGTTAGTGAAAAATGACACTTTGTGAAAAAAACAATAACAATCCAATTTCCGCTAACTTTTGACAAAAAATAAAATATTCTATGAACTCATCATACACCTAACAGAATACCTTGGGGTGTCTTCTTTCTAAAATGGGGTCACTTGTGGGGTTCCTATACTGCCCTGGCATTTTACGGGCCCAAAACTGTGTAGTCTGGAAACCAAATTTCTCAAAATGACTGTTCAGGGGTATAAGCATCTGCAAATTTTGATGACAGGTGGTCTATGAGGGGGCAAATTTTGTGGAATCGGTCATAAGCAGGGTGGCCTCTTAGATGACAGGATGTATTGGGCCTGATCTGATGGATAGGAGTGCTAGGGGGGTGACAGGAGGTGATTGATGGGTGTCTCAGGGGGCGGTTAGAGGGGAAAATAGATGCAATCAATGCACTGGGGAGGTGATCGGAAGGGGGTCTGAGGGGGATCTGAGGGTTTGGCCGAGTGATCAGGAGCCCACACGGGGCAAATTAGGGCCTGATCTGATGGGTAGGTGTGCTAGGGGGTGACAGGAGGTGATTGATGGGTGTCTCAAGGTGTGATTAGAGGGGGGAAATAGATGCAAGCAATGCACTGGCGAGGTGATCAGGGCTGGGGTCTGAGGGCGTTCTGAGGTGTGGGCGGGTGATTGGGTGCCCGCAAGGGGCAGATTAGGGTCTAATCTGATGGGTAACAGTGACAGGTGGTGATAGGGGGTGATTGATGGGTAATTAGTGGGTGTTTAGAGGAGAGAATAGATGTAAACAATGGATTTGGGAGGTGATCTGATGTCGGATCTGCGGGCGATCTATTGGTGTGGGTGGGTGATCAGATTGCCCGCAAGGGGCAGGTTAGGGGCTGATTGATGGGTGGCAGTGACAGGGGGTGATTGATGGGTGGCAGTGACAGGGGGTGATTGATGGGTGATTGACAGGTAATCAGTGGGTTATTACAGGGGAGAACAGATGTAAATATTGCACGGGCGAATTGATAAGGGGGGGGTCTGAGGGCAATCTGAGCGTGTGGGCAGGTGATTGGGTGCCCGCAAGGGGCAGATTAGGGTCTAATCTGATGGGTAACAGTGACAGGTGGTGATAGGGGGTGATTGATGGGTAATTAGTGGGTGTTTAGAGGAGAGAATAGATGTAAACAATGGATTTGGGAGGTGATCTGATGTCGGATCTGCGGGCGATCTATTGGTGTGGGTGGGTGATCAGATTGCCCGCAAGGGGCAGGTTAGGGGCTGATTGATGGGTGGCAGTGACAGGGGGTGATTGATGGGTGGCAGTGACAGGGGGTGATTGATGGGTGATTGACAGGTAATCAGTGGGTTATTACAGGGGAGAACAGATGTAAATATTGCACGGGCGAATTGATAAGGGGGGGGTCTGAGGGCAATCTGAGCGTGTGGGCAGGTGATTGGGTGCCCGCAAGGGGCAGATTAGGGTCTAATCTGATGGGTAACAGTGACAGGTGGTGATAGGGGGTGATTGATGGGTAATTAGTGGGTGTTTAGAGGAGAGAATAGATGTAAACAATGGATTTGGGAGGTGATCTGATGTCGGATCTGCGGGCGATCTATTGGTGTGGGGGGGTGATCAGATTGCCCGCAAGGGGCAGATCGGGGGCTGATTGATGGGTGGCAGTGACAGGGGGTGATTGACGGGTGATTGACAGGTGATTGACAGGTGATTGACAGGTGATCAGGGGGGATAGATGCATACAGTACACGGGGGGGGGGGGTCTGGGGGGGGTCTGGGGAGAATCTGAGGGGTGGGGGGGTGATCAGGAGGGAGTAGGGGGCAGATTAGGGACTTAAAAAAAAAATAGCGTTGACAGATAGTGACAGGGAGTGATTGATGGGTGATTAGGAGGGTGACTGGGTGCAAACAGTGGTCTGGGGGGTGGGCAGGGGGGGGTCTGAGGGGTGCTGTGGGCGATCAGGGGGCAGGGGGGGGGGAAATCAGTGTGCTTGGGTGCAGACTAGGGTGGCTGCAGCCTGCCCTGGTGGTCCCTCGGACACTGGGACCACCAGGGCAGGAGGCAGCCAGTATAATAGGCTTTGTATACATTACAAAGCCTATTATACACTGTTGCAGCGGCGATCCGGATGCCAGTAACCCGCCGGCGCTTCCGAACGGCCGGCGGGTTACGGCGAACGGGGGGCGGAGCCAGTCCCCGGCGGCTGATCGCGTCACGAATGACGCGATCGCCGCATAGCCACTCCCGCAGCCGCCCCCGCCGATGGGCGTATTGCGGTCGTTTGGGCCCAGACTTTGCCGCCGCCCATCGGCTGGGGGCGGTCGTTATGTGGTTAATGGGCCCCTGAAGCAACGGAACTTCAGGGGCCGTTGTGCTGCGGCACGGCCTGCACGGCCGTATGTCCGCCACTGCGCTCGTCCGTTAAGGTAAAAACCGCCTTGGGGTGAAGTGGTTAAACATTCGATGGATCATTTCCAACATTTCCTATATTACTTTCGATCATTTTACCGCTCGATTTCTCATAGAAGTAAATGGAAATTAGTAAGAAAAGATAAGAGATTTGTGTGGGAAATCGAATCAAAAATCAATCGAACAGTAGAATCGACAGAGAAAACGCATGGTGTGTTTCTAGCATTAGGTAAGGCTGATCAAGGGCAATGCTACTTGCTTGTAATTATTCTTGTTATCTGTAATAGTCATTTGATTCCTGAATTCCTGGTTTATTAAGTTTGGAGACATTCTGTACTCTGCTTCTCTGGGCATTTGACCAATGCAAGACTAGACAAACAGGTTTTTCTAGTATATATCATCATCACAGGCTCAGTACTGATTAGGGCAAGGGTGAGTGAATGCTGAGGTGGGCTGTTTTGTACTCAATGACCTGCTGTGGCAGCTCCTATGGTGTGATAAGCAGGTCTAGTTCTGGGATTGCAATGTGTGACCACATTAAAGGGGCCCATACACCTAACGATTTTCCCGCCGATATACGACCGATTCGATCACAGTGATCGAATCGGCTGTGAAATCGCAGCGCACACCGCTGACAGAACGATCGATTTCCGTCCGAAATCGATCGTTCCCGTCGATTTGTCCGTGCGGAAGATTTTTCCTCGATCGCCGGCGGGTCGGGAGTGCGTCGATAGCGGCGTTCGAATGCCCGACGACCGACGCAATACAGCGGGTATACATTACCTGTTCCAGCCGGCGCGAGTCCCCTGGTCCCCGCTGTCTTCTTTCCGCGCTGGGTTCCGGACCGGCTGCAGCTACACAGAACTTCCTGTCCCGGCAGGAAGTTTAAACAGTAGAGCGCCCTCTGTTTAAACTTCCCCTGGACAGGAAGTTCAGTAGCTGCAGGAACGGAGCGGAGAAGAACACAGCGGGGACCAGGGGACTCGCGCCGGCCGGAACAGGTAATGTATGCAAGGGGGGGCGGCAGCTCCACAGATTGTGATCAGTTTCAGGCTGAAATCGATTCACAATCTGTTTGCAGTAAAGGTGGCCATCAGATTCGATCAGAGAGGGATCTATCTGTTGGTCTAATCTGATGGCAAATCGACCAGAATATGGCCACAAAAAGAAACACACTTGTAGGCCTGGGAACCACTAGCAGCTCTTTTCTAAACGCTAGCGAATTTGTAAAGCGCTTACTAATGCAATGCTATGGCGTGATTTAAAAAAAAAAAAAAAAAAAAAAATCACATCCCTCAAGTGGGATCACACCTACAGCATTACATCAGCAAGAGCTTTTTAAACTACAGGTGCTTAAGTGCTGCTAGTGGGTTTCAGGTCTTAAGACCTGATCGTCCAGCATCAGTGTGATCGTCCAGCATCAGAAAGTTCCCGTTTACTTCCGGGAATCGCAGGGTAAAGCACTGCAGCTTCTGTGTTACCCTGTGGTGCCCAGAGCACTTCCGTCGCACCATGAGTACTGTAGCCTGTTTTATAGACTAATGGCCACTGCAACAAGCTATGGTGGGGGAGGGTACCACAATGCCAAATGTGTGTAAGGGGCCTTAAAAGTAAATTGCGTTACTCACCCTTATCTGTCCTTTTGTTGCTCTGTGGGTAGCGTTGTGAGGTCCATTATGGGAACTTAACAGCTGTAAAGAATTTAGCGGACAATAAAGCCTCGTACAGATGCCAATTGAAACTCCGTGGAGGTGGGCGATAACAACCGCCTCTGCAGAGAGTGTGAGTACAGCAACCTCCAATGTCACCTGAGGTCTTGGCCAGCAGTCAGTCCAGCGGAACAATTCAGCTGATCACTGGCCAAGAGCACTGTTCTCCCTACTTACCCTGGGGGTGCCACGTGACCTCACTCCCACTCAGTGTCATTGTTCCTCTCTTTACCCTCCCCCTGGAAGCTAAAAATATTAAATCTTTTGTTGACGCACATGTGGCTATGCACATGTCTTTACTACTAGCATTTTGTGGCCATTATTACTACTTTATCTTTAATGGCCCATGTTTCCTCTGGTCAAATGGCCCACACCTAGCTGAACACCTGATTGAGCCTTTATTGATAAATTAACCACTTCATCCCCTTTTTTACCCTAACGGAGCAGAGCAATTTTCCGGTCAGCGCTCCTCCCTTTTATTCATCACTATTACTACTTATTGCAACAAAATGATCTATACCTTGTTTTTTTTGCCACCAATTAGGCTTTCTGTGGGTAGTACATTTTGCTAAAAATGTTTATTCTAAATGCATTTTAACAGGAAAAATAAAAAGAAATAGAAAAAAATTATTTCTCAGTTTTTGGCCATTATAATTTTAAAATAAAATGTTCTCCTGTGGATAAAACCCACACATTGTATTTACTCATTTGTCCCAATTTTTAGACCATTTAAATTATGTCCCTATCACAATGTATGATGACAAGATATTATTGGGAAACAAAGGTGTACATTTTTTTTTGTCCAGCCCATAATTACAAGCCCCTACGTAGTAAAGTAAAAGTAATATACCCTCATACAATGTAGATTAAAAAGTCCCTACAGCAGCTAATTTATATGTATTTTTGTAAACTTTTATACACAAGTTTTTTTTTTGGGGGGGGGGGGGGGGGCTTTGAAAGTGGAAGGCATTAACTTAATCAATTATAAGTGTATGTGTATGCATAATGTGGGACGTGTTAATGCATCAACTTGCCGATAAATTTAACTGGATAGCTGGGTAATATAATGGTTAAGGGCTCTGCCTCTGACATAGGAGACCTGGGTTCAAATCTTGGCTCTTCCTTATTCAGTAAGCCAGCACCTAACCAGTACGTAGTTTTTGGGCAAGTTACCTAACACTGCTACTGCCTACTGAGCATGCCCAAGTGAGTGCCTCTCAAGTGCTTAGAGCTTGACAGGCGTATATGTACTTCTTGGGCAGCACTCCTCACCTGCGTCTGGTCCTTTCTGCACCGTTCAGTCTGTGTGGCTCCACAGACTATGATCTTCAATCAAGTGAGATAACCAGCACTGAAGATTTTCAAAGTGTTGTTTATTCACACAAGATGTGAATATACAGCCATCATCCAATATGAAGCAGAATGTAAATGTAGTTCTCAGTAAGTAATAGCTCGACCGTCCGTTGTGCCTATCACCGCTCAGCCATGCTGTTAACACATTGATCATCAGGTGTATTGCGCTGAGCTGTGTGTAAAGAGCTATTACTTACTGAGAGCTACATTTACATTCTGCTTCATACTGGATGATGGCTGTATATTCACATCTTGTGTGAACAAACAACACTTTGAAAGTCTTCAGTGCTGGTTATCTCCCTTGATTGAGTTTGACAGGAGAAAATGCTATACAAATGATGGAACTGATGGAATTATTACTGATTTTTATTTTTCATCGAACATCTGAGCATGGTTTTGCTTGTCAGGTGGAAAGGTATCGTATAACGTAAGAAAAGTTTAATAGCAATACTCTAAAAACCTCATGTGTCATTGTATTCCAGGTCTCAGAAAGGCATATGGCCCATAGAAACATACTGAAAACCCGAAGATTCTTTGCTTATCGGAAAGAACAACTTTATATTAGATCCGCATCTCTAACGGTCAACCTGTATTTCTCACCCCTCCCCACACATAGTACTTTTTGTATTTTAACAGAAAGGGCCGATTCACACTTGGATCACAAAACACAGTTGTGACGCGATTTTGCAGTGCAACTTTCCTGCTATTAATTGCAATGCAATTGCAGCCGAAAAGCTGCATTCAGTGTGTTTATAATTTATATAATTTGCCAACACTGCTGTGAGAATGGTCCCATAGGGATACATTGTTACAGCACTTTGCTTATTGCTGCGAATCAGCAATGTGCTTACGCACTCCTGAAAATCATAAAGGTGCAAACTAGGCCAAAATATTTAGTGTGGACCTGTCATTAAAGGACACCCGAAGCGAAAATAAACGAATGAAATAAACAATTGTATCGATCTTCCGTCTCCTAAAAATGACTTAAGATATTCCACAATTTTATTTCATGTTTAAATCTACTTTTTAAGTTTGAACTGTTTCATTGTTTTTGCTCAATGACACATTCATTGAAGTATGCTGGAGCTAAAATCTATGGACTATTGTCCCTTTTTATCTCTTTCGCTGCTCTCAAGCCATTTTCTGCTAGGAAAATGTTTTATAGTTGGAATTTCTTATTTATTTATTTATTGTATTTATAAAGCGCCAACATATTACGCAGCGCTGAACAATTATTAGTGAAGGTCACACTGTAGTCACTTCCTGTCTGAGTCAGGACGGAGTCCGCCACTTACATACCTGATATTGAACTCTTTCAGGCAGAGAAAGAAAAAAAGGAACACTATATAGTTATTAGTGTGCTTGGCACTGTACATACCCATGTCTATCTCATCATGTCACACATCACTTCAGGTATCCTTTAAAGTCCTGGCCAAAAGTTGAGACTGTCATAAATATTAGTTTTCACAAAGTTTGCTGCTAAACTGCTTTTATATATTTGTTTCAGTGGTTTATGTGATGTACTGAAATATGATTATAAGCACTTCATACGTTTCAAAGGCTTTTATTGACAATTACATGAGATTTATGCAGAGAGTCAGTATTTGCAGTGTTGGCCCTTCTTTTTCAGGACCTCTGCAATACGACTGGGTATGCTCTCAATCAACTTCTGGGCCAAATCCTGACTGATATCAACCCATTCTTTCATAATCACTTCTTTGAGTTTCTCAGAATTAGTTGGTTTTTCTTTGTCCACCAGCCTCTTGAGGAATGACCACAAGTTCTCAATGGGATTAAGATCTGGAGAGTTTCCAGGCAGTGGACCCAAAATGTCAACGTTTTGGTCCCCGCGCCACCTAGTTATCACTTTTGCCTTATGACACAGTGCTCTATCGTGCTGGAAAATGCATTGTTCTTTACCAAACTGTTGTTGGATTGTTGGAAGAAGCTGCTGTTGGAGGGTGTTTTGGTACCATTCTTTATTCATGGCTGTGTTTTTTGGCAAAATTGTGAGTGAGCCCACTCCCTTGGATGAGAAGCAACCCCACACATGAATGGTCTCAGGATGCTTTACTGTTGGCATGACACAGGACTGATGGTAGGGCTCACCTTTTCTTCTCCTGACCAGCCTTTTTCCAGATGCCCCAAACAATCGGAAAGGGGCTTCATCAGAGAATATGACTTTTCCCCAGCCCTCAGCAGTTTCACCATACTTCAGATCAATCTGTCCCTGATGTTTTTTTGGGAGAGAAGTGGCTTCTTTGCTGCCCTTCTTGACACCAGGCCATCTTCTAAAAGTCTTCGCCTCACTGTGTGTGCAGATGCGCTCACACCTGCCTGCTGCCATTCCTGAGCAACCTGTGCACTGGTTGCACTCCGATCCCACAGCAGAATCCTCTTTAGGAGACGATCCTGGCACTTGCTGGACTTTCTTGGATGCCCTGAAGCCTTCTTAACAAGAATTGAACCTCTTTCCTTGAAGTTCTTGATGATCCTATAAATTGTTGATTTAGGTGCAATCTTAGTAGCCACAATATCCTTGCCTGTGAAGACATTTTTAGGCATTGCAATGATGGCTGCATGCGTTTCTTTGCTGGTCACCATGCTTAACAATGGAAGATCAATGATTTCAAGCATCACCCTCCATTTAACATGTCAAGTCTGCCATTCTAAGGGCTCGTTTCCACTATAGCGAATCCGCATGCGGGCACTGCACGCGGATTCGCAAAGGCAATGTAAGTGGATGGGGCCGTTTCCACTTGTGCGGCTGCGGGAGCGTTTTTTGGGGCGGCAGAAATCTGCATGGCAGAGCCGTCAGATTTCGCGTGCAGAAGGAATGTGCGCGAATCGCCGCTAATGTATCTAATAGGGAAATCGCATGCGGGGTGACCATGCGTTTTTTGCCGCGAAATCGCATGCGATTTCGCATAGGTATTAATGTTAATTTACACAGGCAGTGACATGGTTAAATTCGCATATACCTTACCTATGCGGAATCGCATGCGAAATCGCGGCAAAAACGCATGCGGAATCGCACCCGCATGCGATTTCGTCCGCGGTGGAATGCAGGCGATTCCGCACCGCACTAGTGGAAACGAGCCCTCAAGCAATCAGCCTGGCATAATGATCTCCAGCCTTGTGCTCGTCAACATTCTCACCTGAGTTAACAAGACGATTCCTGAAATGATCTCAGCAGGTCCTTTAATGACAGCAATGAAATGCAATGGAAAGGTTTTTTGGGGATTCAGTTAATTTTCATGCCAAAGAAGGACTATGCAATTCCTCTGAACACTCTTCGTAACATTCTGGAGTATATGCAAATTGCTATTATAAAAACTTTAAGCACCAACTTTTCTAATTTCCAATATTTTTGACAGTCTCAAAACTTTTGGCCAGGACTGTACAATCAACCTTCACATCAATGAGGCAGATATTAAGATTAGCAAGTCGTGACTAGTAGACAAAAATCACATTTTAGATTATTTCTCCAGAGCTTGTACATTTTGAGATTTATTCATTTAAAAATGTTTATGGCAACAGAAAAGTTGATGAAAACAGCTTATTTTTGTTTGATATTATGGAAGGATAATGGACTCTGCAGGGCTTTAACTAATGCTTGTGTGACCACTGGGGCAATTTCCCTTACTTTGTGTCCCTGCGACCTCCAGGACTGTGTGTATGTCCTGGTTACAGAGATTTACCTACTTTCTGTCAGGCTGTAAAACTGAAGACAGTTCAGCAGATGAGGACAGAGACAGCACTAAACCCAAAAGGAAACTCTATCCTCCCTTTACACTATCCAGTATTCTAAAACTGCCTGAAAACCTCTACAGTATCCACCAGACTAAAATAGCAGTTTTGCATAGACTGCGCCTTTACAGAGTAAGACCTGGAACCCACTAGCAGTGCTTTTCTATGCGCTTGTGATTTGAAAAGCTCTTGCTAATATAATGCTATGTTTGTGAGGGATGTGATTCTTAAAAAATCCCCTGTGGTAGTGAGGAAAATCTGCACAGCCAGTCGATTCAAGGTTATGAGATGTGCCTGGAGATGGGATCAACAGCCAACGATTCCAATCTTTAAATGAATAAAGTTGAGTCCGGCACCATCTTCTTATATGCTCTTTCACTTTATTATAAGATAGCTGGCATATCAAACGACGTTTCGGAGGACAAGCCTCCTTTCTCAAGTAGTGTCAGCATCTAACTTCAATCACATATAACACGCTTTATATAGTATTACATTTCAAAATTGACCAATCAGCAAAAGCCGTCGCACTATGGCGACCAATCCCCTTGCGTCCGCCACACGGACCTGATGGGGAACTTGTCATGCATATGCATATTTGCTGTGTCTCCAATCACAGAGACTCTGGGCGGCAGGCGTGCGCGGAAAGAGTACACCTCCACAGTGCTGCCCTCTGCAGCGCCGACCTATTGGAAAACAGCCTCCAGATGTCATGTTGTCAGGCCCCACCCACAATGTGAGCAGACCTGACAGGAGACTGTTTCCCCGAAGGCGGAGCATTGCTCCGTCCTCTGGCGGCGTCACAGTACGGGGAAAGAAGCAGACTCGTCATCGTCTGCCCGCCCCCCGTTGCCAGGCGACCCCATGGACGCCTCAATCCAGCACGCCGCGCTCTATTGATAAAAGCCAGGAACAATAGAAACACTGCACATATAGCTATTACGTAAACATCATACGCAGCAACAGATTATCTCAAATAAACATTCTATATAAATGGAAGCATGTTGTAATCTCTATTCATGCCCCTCGGTTCTAAGGTATCTAATCTACGAATCCATACTGCCTCTCTATACAATAATCTCCTAACTCTATCACCTCCACGTCTTAAAGGGGGAACCTGCTCCAAAATTTGAAACCTCAATTGACTCACTGAGTGATTAGCTACCGAGAAATGATTGGGCACTGATAGTTCTTTTGTATTATTTCTAATCGTGCTTTTGTGGGCTGACAATCTGACTTTCATAGGTTGTGTGGTTTGTCCTATGTATAGCAAACCACACGGGCATTTCAAGGCATATATAATGAAACGAGAGTTACAATCAAATTGACCCTTGATATGGAACCTTGTCCCTAGATGTGGATGACAAATATAGCTACCCCTAATTACACTATGGCAGTGGACACAGTTAAGGCATGGGTATGTTCCATTGGGACGGGCCGACTGTGCCCCCCCCCAGACTTTAGGGTGCCCATATCGGCCCGTACCAGCCTATCCCTCAATGTTGGAGCACGCCGATATGACAATAGTAAATTTTGAAATTCCTCAATGTGAGGAAATGAATCTCTTAATAAATTCCAGTTGCTGCGTATGATGTTCGCTATCTTGTCACTATAGACATTAAACTGACACACGAAAGGTATCCTTTTACTGCTACTAGATTTCTGACGTCCCTGTTTTTCTCCAGGTATCATGATTTTTTCCCTGGCTTTATTTAGCAGTCTAGGTGGATATTGTCTCTTAATAAATTTATCCTGCATTTCATTCAATCTTATCTCCCTAGTATCTATATTGTCCACTATCCTAGTCACTCTTTGGAATTGGCTCATAGGTATGGAGCGTTTGGTAGCCTCAGGGTGGAAGCTCCCATAACACAATGTGGAATTAGTGTCTGTAGGCTTAATATAAAGGTCTGTGCCTAGCCTACCTTCTGAGACACCCACCATTGTGTCAAGGAAGCTCACACTCCGGCTATCACTATGTATAGTTAGACGTATAGCTGGACATTGGGTATGCAGGATATCCACAAATTCTAATAGGCTCGAATGTGGCCCCCCCCCAAACGCAGAAGACATCGTCTATGAACCGTAGCCAACATCTGGCATACTTAGTAAAAATTTCATTAGTGTATACAAAGGTTTCCTCTTATGCGTTCATGAAGATGTTAGCGTAGGAAGGGGCCACATTCGAGCCCATCGCTGTGCCCCTTAGCTGTAGAAAGAATTGGTCCTCAACCAGGAAATAGTTACATGACAACACTATCTTTAGTAGACTACATAAGAAGGAAATCTGTTCACGGCTAAAATCTGATGCACATGTCAGAATGGACTCTACCGCCTCCACACCCCCATCATGTGGGATGGAGGTGTAGAGGCTCTCGACGTCCATTGTGACCAACAGCGCACCCTCAGGTATCTTAGGCAATTTTTTGATTGTTTCAATAAACATGGAGGTATCCCTCAGATAGGATTTACCCGCAACCACATATGGTCTAAGTACCACATCAAGATACCTAGCTATAGGTGAAAAAATAGAGTCTATCCCGGCCACTATGGGACGACCCGGTGGCCGGGATAGACTCTTGAGTATCTTCGGACAGATATAGAATACTGGTATAACAGGAAATGACTGAGTAAGATATTCCATCAATTTTTCATCAATAACATTTTCCTCCACTGCTTTTCTCAACACCATTTCAATCTCTTTCCCTGAAATACTCTTGTTGGATCTGCGTCCAACTTAGCATAAGTAGATGAGTCTGACAGTAGGCGATAAATCTCATTTTTGTAGTCAACAGTATCCATTAATACTACCGCCCCACCCTTGTCAGCCTGTTTGATAGTGATATAAGGGTTATCAGCCAGTTCTTGAATAGCTCTTCTCTCATCAACTGTTAAATTATGTCTAATTTGAACAGATCTGTCCATAGAAACAGTTCGCAACATGCTATTGATTTGATCATTGGTTTTTTTCATAAACTGATTATTTGACAAGAGGGGGGATTGAATTTGCTCTTAATCCTCAATGGAGTGTCCCTTAGGGATAATGTTTCCTCCTCTCGAGTTTGTGTATTACCAAACAAATTAGCCTGGGGTGCACTGAAGTAATACTTCAAACGTATTGATCGATAGAATCTCTGCAGATCTATGTCTAGATCAACCGGTTGAGGCCAAGCTGTGGGAGCAAATGAGAGCCCTTTCTCCAACAAAGACTGCTGAGCCACTGTCAGATCCAATGAAGATATATTTACAACAATAGTCTCTATTGTACGTTCCTGGGTTTTATCTTCTGCTGTCGTGGTCGTTGTCTCAATCGATCCTTTATATTTGTGTCGCTTCCCCCCTCTGCGCGTTCGTCTGCGCTTCCTGGGGGATCTGAGGATGACTGGGAATTGGATGGTAAAAAAATCAGATGAATCCTCTGTTGGTACAGCGCCACGCCCCCCAGATGGTTTGGGGCGTATTGGTTTTCTCCGCCTTGTCATTGGTTTTTGCCATGGGTAAACATAGCCCGATGAATAGTCTAAGGCGTCTCTTTGGAATTTATCCCTTTTGATGACTTGAAGTTGTTTTTTATGTATTTCTATCTTATTGTCCATTTCCAGCGTGAATTTACCACATTCATCTGTGCTCATGTTGTCCATGAGTTTACGTTTGAGATCCACGATTTGTATCTCCAATTTGGGTAACTCCTCCATAATGCGATCAATAGTTAAGGTCATGGAGTCAAAGGACGCCTTATTCCAGATCTTAGTCCATGTGAGGCAGAATTTGGTATCATTAGGAAACATCAGTGGACTGACATTGGATCGTATTCCACGTGGTATCCTTCCCACCTTAAGATATTCTGCCAAGGTGGTAGCATGGAGCTCCAGTGAGGTGCGGGTCTTTAATAACCTTTCAAGCTGTTTTGCAATCGCTTTCTCATCCACTGTGCTCAGGAACTCCACCTCAGATGTAACTTTAGCCACGATCCTTGCAGTGTCCTCCGGTGTATAGGAGAAGATATACTCATCGATTAGAGACATGGTCAATATTGCTGGGGGGCGTGGCGCTGTACCAACAGAGGATTCATCTGATTTTTTACCATCCAATTCCCAGTCATCCTCAGATCCCCCAGGAAGCGCAGACGAACGCGCAGAGGGGGGAAGCGACACAAATATAAAGGATCGATTGAGACAACGACCACGACAGCAGAAGATAAAACCCAGGAACGTACAATAGAGACTATTGTTGTAAATATATCTTCATTGGATCTGACAGTGGCTCAGCAGTCTTTGTTGGAGAAAGGGCTCTCATTTGCTCCCACAGCTTGGCCTCAACCGGTTGATCTAGACATAGATCTGCAAAGATTCTATCGATCAATACGTTTGAAGTATTACTTCAGTGCACCCCAGGCTAATTTGTTTGGTAATACACAAACTCGAGAGGAGGAAACATTATCCCTAAGGGACACTCCATTGAGGATTAAGAGCAAATTCAATCCCCCCTCTTGTCAAATAATTGATCAGTTTATGAAAAAAACCAATGATCAAATCAATAGCATGTTGCGAACTGTTTCTATGGACAGATCTGTTCAAATTAGACATAATTTAACAGTTGATGAGAGAAGAGCTATTCAAGAACTGGCTGATAACCCTTATATCACTATCAAACAGGCTGACAAGGGTGGGGCGGTAGTATTAATGGATACTGTTGACTACAAAAATGAGATTTATCGCCTACTGTCAGACTCATCTACTTATGCTAAGTTGGACGCAGATCCAACAAGAGTATTTCAGGGAAAGATTGAAATGGTGTTGAGAAAAGCAGTGGAGGAAAATGTTATTGATGAAAAATTGATGGAATATCTTACTCAGTCATTTCCTGTTATACCAGTATTCTATATCTGTCCGAAGATACACAAGAGTCTATCCCGGCCACCGGGTCGTCCCATAGTGGCCGGGATAGACTATTTTTTCACCTATAGCTAGGTATCTTGATGTGGTACTTAGACCATATGTGGTTGCGGGTAAATCCTATCTGAGGGATACCTCCATGTTTATTGAAACAATCAAAAAATTGCCTAAGATACCTGAGGGTGCGCTGTTGGTCACAATGGACGTCGAGAGCCTCTACACCTCCATCCCACATGATGGGGGTGTGGAGGCGGTAGAGTCCATTCTGACATGTGCATCAGATTTTAGCCGTGAACAGATTTCCTTCTTATGTAGTCTACTAAAGATAGTGTTGTCATGTAACTATTTCCTGGTTGAGGACCAATTCTTTCTACAGCTAAGGGGCACAGCGATGGGCTCGAATGTGGCCCCTTCCTACGCTAACATCTTCACGAACGCATACGAGGAAACCTTTGTATACACTAATGAAATTTTTACCAAGTATGCCAGATGTTGGCTACGGTTCATAGACGATGTCTTCTGCGTTTGGGGGGGGGCCACATTCGAGCCTATTAGAATTTGTGGATATCCTGCATACCCAATGTCCAGCTATACGTCTAACTATACATAGTGATAGCCGGAGTGTGAGCTTCCTTGACACAATGGTGGGTGTCTCAGAAGGTAGGCTAGGCACAGACCTTTATATTAAGCCTACAGACACTAATTCCACGTTGTGTTGAGGCTACCAAACGCTCCATACCTATGAGCCAATTCCAAAGAGTGACTAGGATAGTGGACAATATAGATACTAGGGAGATAAGATTGAATGAAATGCAGGATAAATTTATTAAGACACAATATCCACCTAGACTGCTAAATAAAGCCAGGGAAAAAATCATGATACCTGGAGAAAAACAGGGACGTCAGAAATCTAGTAGCAGTAAAAGGATACCTTTCGTGTGTCAGTTTAATGTCTATAGTGACAAGATAGCGAACATCATACGCAGCAACTGGAATTTATTAAGAGATTCATTTCCTCACATTGAGGAATTTCAAAATTTACCATTAATGTCATATCGGCGTGCTCCAACATTGAGGGATAGGCTGGTACGGGCCGATATGGGCACCCTAAAGTCTGGGGGGGCACAGTCGGCCCGTCCCAATGGAACATACCCATGCCTTAACTGTGTCCACTGCCATAGTGTAATTAGGGGTAGCTATATTTGTCATTCACATCTAGGGACAAGGTTCCATATCAAGGGTCAATTTGATTGTAACTCTCGTTTCATTATATATGCCTTGAAATGCCCGTGTGGTTTGCTATACATAGGACAAACCACACAACCTATGAAAGTCAGATTGTCAGCCCACAAAAGCACGATTAGAAATAATACAAAAGAACTATCAGTGCCCAATCATTTCTCGGTAGCTAATCACTCAGTGAGTCAATTGAGGTTTCAAATTTTGGAGCAGGTTCCCCCTTTAAGACGTGGAGGTGATAGAGTTAGGAGATTATTGTATAGAGAGACAGTATGGATTCGTAGATTAGATACCTTAGAACCGAGGGGCATGAATAGAGATTACGACATGCTTCCATTTATATAGAATGTTTATTTGAGATAATCTATTGCTGCGTATGATGTTTACGTAATAGCTATATGTGCAGTGTTTCTATTGTTCCTGGCTTTTATCAATAGAGCGCGGCGTGCTGGATTGAGGCGTCCATTGGGTCGCCTGGCAACGGGGGGCGGGAGACGATGACGAGTCTGCTTCTTTCCCCGTACTGTGACGCCGCCAGAGGACGGAGCAATGCTCCGCCTTCGGGGAAACAGTCTCCTGTCAGGTCCGCTCACATTGTGGGCGGGGCCTGACAACATGACATCTGGAGGCTGTTTTCCAATAGGTCGGCGCTGCAGAGGGCGGCACTGTGGAGGTGTACTCTTTCCGCGCACGCCTGCCGCCCAGAGTCTCTGTGATTGGAGACACAGCAAATATGCATATGCATGACAAGTTCCCCATCAGGTCCGTGTGGCGGACGCAAGGGGATTGGTCGCCATAGTGCGACGGCCTTTGCTGATTGGTCAATTTTGAAATGTAATACTATATAAAGCGTGTTATATGTGATTGAAGTTAGATGCTGACACTACTTGAGAAAGGAGGCTTGTCCTCCGAAATGTCGTTTGATATGCCAGCTATCTTATAATAAAGTGAAAGAGCATATAAGAAGATGGTGCCGGACTCAACTTTATTCTCTTAAAAAATCCCTGTAGCATTGCATTAGGAAGAGATTTACAAATCACAAGTGCTAAGCAAAGTGCTGCTAGTGGATCCTGGGCCTAAGTCTGAAGTCATTCAGGAAATGAAACGTGTATTGACAGAATATGGAATTTCCCTTCAGATTCTGAACTACTTTCACTCCCATTTCACAACCACTGAATTACAGTGTATACCAGTATACACTGTATAATGTTAATGCTCCAATATAACCTGTTGGACACCCCCCCCCAAAAAAAAAAAAGTACAAATGACAAGAAGTGAGATGATCTGAAACAAGTTTATTGATCACCTGGAAGACTTGCTTCCTCTTTGGCAGGCAATACATACACTGGATTCACAGTCAGAATAGGGAGGGGAGTGGTTCTCATTTAACTCCCACTGAAAGGAAGAGACTTTGGAACATTGCAAGGCAGTTTGTGGTCTCTTTACTTCCAGTTTATTCACAATACTTTCGGAATGGTGTGTAGATTAGGAATGTACTTTTTGCTAAACTGGAATGAACAGAAATTACATTTAAAAAAATTATATAATTATATATAAAAAAAGTTTGGTAGACTGGATGCTGATGCAGATTTCATTTCCTGCACAGATGGAGCTCTAGTTTTTTCCTTGCAAGAGCTCTTCCAATTTGGAATCTTCCACTGCACTCGTCAGCTCATCAATGCCCTGCAAATACAGGGAACAAAGTATACATAAATGGTATATACTACATGCATGTATAATAGAAGCAATAAACAGCTCTTCTTTGTTTATGGTTACATGCCATTATCAGACAAGGCCTTCCCAATATATGACAGTCTCCCAAACTTGTTCTCAAATCCCTTCCATTATGCATATTTAGCAATGTTACATATGCACAGGTGTGGTCATTAGCGTCTGTGGAGGGGGGAGGGAGGACGATAAGTGTTGCATGACAAAGCAGCTTCTAATAGGCAGGGCAAGTGGGAGAATGATGCGTTCAGACACATCTGGGACATTTAAAGGGACATCTTGTGGCTCCTATACACATGCTAAATTCTCCCTAGAGCCGATCTTTATCGGCTGCCCCAGCTGAGTTTAATCCAGCGCCTGTACAGTAGCTTCATTTATATGGATGTTTTGATAATTCTTAAACAAGTGCATGCTGCATTTGCATGCAGTGATCAGGGCATTTGCAAAGGCTATTGTAGTTAGATGTAGAGGATTGTACTTACCTCATTGCCGTGAATGTGTTTTTCACACCACAGTATTTTAGGAGCATTTAAAGCACACCTGATGTGAAATAATCAACAACCCCCCCCCCCACAGTTATTTACCTAAGAGGAGGGAAGCCTCTCAACGGTCCAAAGGATCCTATGTTCTCCTCATCCTCACCGACGCAGGCCAGGACTTGCTTATTTTGCGGCTGTGTCCTGAGCACGTCCCTACTGCGCACAAAACTGCTTGTGAACACGTGGCTTCTCGCTTACTAAGCTAGTGCAGCTAGATTCGTGCATATTCAGTACTGCTGTACTCGTACTCAGGGCTGTGGAGTCGGAGTTGGAGTCAGAGTCAGAGTCGGGGCAATTTTGGGCACCCGGAGTCGGAGTTGGAGTCGTGGTTTCAGAAACTGTGGAGTCGGAGTTGGGAGTCGGAGTCGCATGATTTTTGTACAAAATCCACAGCCCTGTTACGTATTAGACTAAGGAGTCGGAGTCGAGGAGTCAGAGTCTGAGCAATTTTGGGTACCCGGAGTTGGAGTCGGAGTCGTGGTTTCAGAAACTGAGAAGTCGGAAGATTTTTGTACCGACTCCACAGCCCTGCTCGTACTCAGCAGGGAGCAGCGCAGCCACGAGAATAGACAAGTTCAGAAAGTCCCTGTGCAGCAACAGTGGGGTCCAAGAGGACACAGAAAGCCTCTGGACTATCCAAAGACTTTCCTTTATTATGCAAGTAGCTGTGTTTTTATTTTTTTATTTCACCTTGTGTTTACTTTCTATTCACAGTTTAAACACCCAGTGGAATAGTGTAAGGACATATTTTGGAAACAATGCAGTAAAAAAAATAGGACTAATACACTGTAAATAAACAAATACATAACAGTTGTAAGGAGAAGATGATGTGTTAGAACTTTTCAGATATAAACAAGCAAGAACTGAACATGGGTAAAAGAACAATCATCTCAATAGTTGTTTGGTAGAGAGAAAAAAATGAAATGCCATTATATGGCCATATCTGATACAGATTGCTTAAGACCATTAGACTGGGTTCACACATAAAAAGGTGTCCAGTCTTGTCCTGTCAATTTTTGAGTTGGCATCAGTTTTGTATAGGTGTGTTCACACATAAAAGGTGTACAGTTCCCGTCCAGTCATGTAAAACGGATGAAAAACTGACAGGACAGTGCAGTACCGGAAATGCGCAGATTTGTGTGTAAACCAAGCTTTAGGGTATAACCTGGGAAAGTGACAATTAACACACTGAGAAAATACATAAGAATGAGTTACCATCTACAAAAACCCCCATCTTAGAATCACCTGTAGATCCAAAGACACTGGCTCATAATTTTGGCCTTACCTCCCACACATCCTAAGACTTCCAATTGACCCTGAAGTGTCTCTAAAACTGCACTATCACAAATGTCACTCTCTGTAGCAAACCTGTATATGGAAGTGTGACTGGTTCATGTAAGTAGTGGAATCCTAGGGCAAAATCAGCACACAGGAAGGAAAACCTTTTACCAGATACTGGTAAATATTTAGTATACAAAATTATCAAGGATGCACAGGAAGACAAGCTAAGCAACAAACTGGCCTACTTGAAGGCTTCACTACACAATCCTTTCAGGCAGCGGTACTAGAATGATCATTGTACAAAAGTGCTTTTTGACCTTCTGCCATAATTAGAGTAAAAAACAGATGTGATCCAGCTGCTGTCACCTAGGATTGTAAAGAACAATAGCAACTATGCAGCCAAAACAATCATGGAGCTACATAGTGATCCCTTACATAGCGGACATGATTGAAGAGCGTTAAACATCAAATGCCTGTGTTATTCAAACCCAGCATTACCCAATTCCATGTGCTGTCCTGTTTAATGCAGCTGTACAAGGTGCAGTCACATGCACATTCTAGCACATGTACAGCAGCAACAGCAGGAGCTGAGGTCTCAGCTGCTTTGCACAGTGCTGCATTATAAGAAAGGACTATAGTTGACATATCTATGAAACGGCCACCAGGATTTGGGTGCAGGGTAAAGCTGATAGATGGCTTACCCTGCTCCTGCACAACTACCAGGGGCGTTAATTACTATTCCCCCACCAGGCCGCCATGGATAGTGGGGGAAAGATGTAATTTGGCTTCCAGCTATTGCTGGTGGCCGAATTTCAGTGTTTCTGTAGTAATTGTAGTCTTTGACAGCGCCTAAATTATTCACTGAGCACCGCTATCGCCGTAATTCCTAATACCGCCTATGGGGGGGCTTGCTGCTCCCAAATCTCCTGCACTATTTTTACAGCGCTCATGTTGTAAGGTCTGATGCCAGTGCCTCCCTCAAACATTACCAATGGATTAAATAAAGAGCTCAGTAAAATAGTAGCCTTGAGCATAATCCATATCTGATGTCGAGCATTAACTTTTGTACAGTAGCCTCACCCTTTCACCTAGCAAAAGAATTACCCTGCTCCTGCACAACTACCAGGGGCGTTAATTACTATTCCCCCACCAGGCCGCCATGGATAGTGGGGGAAAGATGTAATTTGGCTTCCAGCTATTGCTGGTGGCCGAATTTCAGTGTTTCTGTAGTAATTGTAGTCTTTGTAGTCTTTGACAGCGCCTAAATTATTCACTGAGCACCGCTCATAAAGAGCTCAGTAAAATAGTAGCCTTGAGCATAATCCATATCTGATGTCGAGCATTAACTTTTGTACAGTAGCCTCACCCTTTCACCTAGCAAAAGAATTATCCCTTGAAGTAATACAACTTTTCACCTGAATGATTAATATTTCTGTCCAGCCCTTCTGCCTAATGACAGTCACAATGCCTTCCTAATCCTAAACCAACTCTCCAACACCTGGAAAATGTATCCATCTGCATAAGAAATCCTTAAACGCTTTCTGTGCAACACTTTACAGAGATCATTAGATCCATACAGCCACCTGATTTCATACCATTATGAAGTGCTCCCCTTTGCCACCAGTCACTGTATCCCTGTGTTCCCCCCCCCCCACCCCCCCACCCCCAGTAATTCTGTAGTAGATTCACTATCCTACTGTAAAACTGCCATGCACACAACAATTTTACCAGTACTAACATCGCTAGAGTAGCGCATTGCACAATTAATGTTATGATCCTCTAATTAAAAATGTGCACATAATTATTTGCACACTCAATAAATACACATTATATACAACATTAGTTTTTGCATATTTAATTAGTGGCTGGGGATAAAGTAATGTTTGGCAGTTCCTGCATTTCTCACTTCTTTCTTTCAGACAAATAGGTAGTTGATGACATGATTACTGGAAGTGCAGAAGTCAAAACCAGGAACAAGACTCATTTATCTATTAAAGCAGAACTTGTGAGACCTGCCTGTACATCTTGCTCACAATGCAAATACCAAATTCAGAGCATTACTGTCATATACCATTTCTCTTATTGTAAGTGGCCTGCTTTATAATGGACAATCTTAGAGGCTGGGTCTATTGCTAGGCTTAAAAACAACAGTGGATTTAAGGAACAAGAAATGACCGTGAATGTAAAATTTCAATGATTATTTCCACATTAGTTTCTCTTCCTCCCACACAAGACAGATTATGTCCATTTACCATAATTAGTGAAGGTAAATATTGTCTCTAAATCAAAAATGCTGATGTTTAAATTTGTACTCCTTGTTTTCAAAAACAACATCAGATAAATGCGGTTGGCCTGGCAGAAAATAAACCTTGTCGATGTCCCAAATCAACTGATTCTAATGGTGATTGTTAGATAATAATTTAGTCAATCAGAAAAAAGGTTTTTGCAATCGTTCATAATGGATTGGAGGTACAGATTAGTACTGGTTAGTTGATGGTGAAGTAAACAATGTTTTAGGACATTTGAATTCCGATCGCATTTATCTGATCGCTCAGGTGATTCTTTGCTGAAAATTGTACTGTTATTGGGTACCTTTAGTGCTGCTGGGTAAGCATGCTAGTTTCGGGCACACATACATGTGACCCCTTATATCCTACAACCAGGGCCGGATTTACAGCTCAGGAGCCTATAGGCACAGAAGTTCTGGCGCCCTAAACTCCACCCCTCTGTGCAGGCCACACCCCCTTTTTCAAAAACAGGCAACAGAGTTTTTAATAAAACTGGAGAGGACAAACACAGTAGAGACTAGCCTTTTCCCAGGCAGACAGCGGCCTGGACAATAAACAGTCTGTAGCCCCCCCATATAGCATGCCTTTTTTAGAGGAAAACGGAGACTTTCTAACTGCAAGCATTTATACCTACCTGGGGATTCCTCCAGCCCTTGGTAGGCTGTGGGCTCCATTGTGTCCTTGTCCCGTCCATTCTTTCAGTATCCAGTTTGGTGGTTTGGGACTACAACACATGCGCCGCTATGGCCGCACACATCTGACCCGCGCATGCGTAATGGAGCACAACAAAGCCCAACTGTGGCTTTAACTGGGCCAGACGGGAACGATGGACGAGCACAGGAGGATGACGAGGGAGAGCCAGGTAAGTATGAACATTTGTAGTTAAAAAGTGTTATACTATACACTCAGATGTACACTTTTATGAACAGAAAGCTTCAGTCCACTTGAGCACAGCTGGCAAAGGGGCGCTGTGGGTGACTGGAGGATCGTGGAAGCACCTTGAGGGCACAGGATGACTGCAGGGGCTGGAAGAAGCCCCAGGTAAGTTACAGTGCTGTTTTTTCCCCATTTTAGGTTGCCTTCAATATAGGTAGCCAGATGCCCTCACCTTTACAGTATAGGTAACCCCCCCCCCCCCCCTTAAGTTTTGGTAGCCAGGTGCTCCCATTTCAGTATGTATCCAAAGGACCCCTTAAAGGAATCATCAGCCAAATTATAAAAAAGCTGATTTACTTACCTGGGGCTTTCTCCAGCCCCTTGCAGCCAACTGTTCCACACTGGCAGCTCCGCTCTCCGTCGCCGGCCCGGGGTCCCCGCACGGTGCAGAGGACGGCCTCGAGGTTGTCCTTACTGCGCCTGCGTGAAGCGCCGCTATCAATCAAGCCCATGTCATATGCGGCATACTGAGGATGCCTGGCGAGACACCGTGCGGGGACCCCGGGCCAGCGGCGGACAGTGGAGCTGCGGCATAGGACGTTTCAGCTGCAAGGGCTGGAGAAAGCCCCAGGTAAGTAAATCAGCTTTTTTATAACTTGGCTGATGATTCCTTTAAGTATAGGCAGCTAGAAGCCCCCACCTTATGTATATGTAGTCAAATGCCCCCCATCTACCCCTTTGGTATAGGTGGCTCCCCCCCCCCCCCCCCCGTATGCAGCCAGATGCTCCTACCAAGTAGTAAAATTACCCCATCCCTAAAGTATAGGGGCCCCCCTTTAAGTATAGGTGGACAGATATCCCATCCCCCCACCCCTTTGGTGTAGGTGGCTTCCCTCTACCTCAGTATGAAGCCAGATACCACTCCCTCCCCTCCCAGTACTCAGATGCCCCATCCCTTAGTATAGGAGCCCTCCCCATTAATTATAGGTGGCCAGATGTCCTGCCCCCCCCCCACCCTTTCTTTTGTATAGGTGGTCTCCCCCTCCCCAAGTAGTCAGATGACATTATCCCTCGAGTATAGGAGCCCCCCTTAAGTTTAAGTGGCCAGATGCCACCCAAACCCCCAGCCCTTTGAAATAGTTTTTTCCTCCCCCTCCCCCAAGTAATCAGGTGCCCCAAGGAGTTCCCTTAAATATATTTTCTACCCCCACACCTCCCCGAGTCAGGTGGGCTCAACATAATCTTACCTGCTTCTCTCCTCCACTCCCAGCGCTCGTCTGCCTATATTGCATAAAGTCCTCCTCGCTGCTCCGCTGCCCGGGGCTAATTACTCATTCATTTAGACTTGCAGACAGCAGCGTGGCCCGCAGTGATGAGTGAAGCGAGCGGCGAGCCAATGACAGTGCTGTATACTTCACATACAGGAAGTGAAGTATACAGCGCTGTCATTGGTTACCGCTCACTTCACTGCGGGCCACGCTAATGTATGCAAGTAAATGAATGAGTAATTAAGCCCGGGGTGAAATGGCAAGGAGAACTTTATGCAAAATAGGCTGATGAGTGTTGGGAGAGGAAGCAGATGCTGCGTGCATGACATGAATACGGCGGCCGCCAGCGATACTCACTGTGCGGCTGCTGACTGCAGGATAGAGTGACCAAATCTCGCTGCGGGCGGCCAGAGCATGGGTGGATGACATTGTCGGGACTTTGGGGTGCCGCCTTTGCCCCATAAGGCGCCTGTAGGCTCGTGCCTACTGTGCCTTATGGTAAATCCGGCCCTGCCTACAACTCTCCACTGACTTAAAGGAGTTATCGTTACCCAGGGCTTCCTCCAGCCCCTTGCAGCCAACGCCGCAGCAGGCAGACCTCGAGGTTGTCCTCTACTGCGTCTACGCGAGCGCAGCTGTCAATAAAGTCCACGTCATCCAGAGTGTACTGTGCAGGCACAGAACTACTGCATCTGCACTGTACACTGCAGTCATCGTGGACGTGACAGCTGCGCTCGCGCAGGTGCAGTACAGTACTACCTCGAGGTCGGCCTCTGCACCGACAGGGCCCGGAACCTTTAAAGTGTACTCAAGCCAAAGCACTGGTACAAAATCAGATACTTACCTATAGAGAGGGAATCCTCAGGATCCTACTGAGGCTTGCCTTAGTGACCTGATGTCCCCCCTCGCTGAGTGCAGCCTCCCAAATGATTGGTGACAAGGCACTGTCGCCAATCATATCAGGACCGTGCTTCTGTCCTGTTATGATTGATGCTGCACAGTAGCCGCATGAGCAAGCCCTTGCATTCGCAGTAAGCCGGAGCCACAAGTGTACGAGCGGCGCAGTGCTACTGGGCATACATGGACGCACTTGTAACAGGACAAGAGTGTGGCCCCAAAGTGGAGAGAGGCTGCGCTGAGTAAGGGGGACATCGGAGCATGGAGGGAAGCCTTAATATAATCCCGAGGCTTCCCTCTCTTTAGGTAAATATGAAGTTCGGGTTACCTTTAAACCTGTTTTAGGGTAGGAACACACTAGGCAGAATCTGCCTAGTGTGTTCCTACCCTCACACAGAAGGCTGCAATTTAAAGAAACCTAATAGGGTTTATAACCAAATGCCATATAGTCAGCATTTGACACAGTGCAGTTACACAGGGGGCAGGTAAACGTCTCTTGTCACGTCCTAGTGCGCCTGCACTCAGATGTGCCTCTAGCCATAAACATAAAATGTTTCTTTTTTTTTATTTCTAGAACGGGGTATATGCACTTGCCACAATAGCCACTGATGGACTATTCATAGAGATTGCGGAACAATTGAGATATGGATGATGGACTGGAGCCCACAATAAGCCACGGAACAATGGCTGTGATTGCTCCCTGGAGGGAGAAAGTGATCTAATGGGACCAAGAATAACTATAACCACACATGGCGGATATGGGCATGTTATATATGTGGGACTCGGGAGATGGAAATTGGCGACTGAAAGGACAGGAAAGTATAAACACTAAAAGGAAGTTAGAAGTTTGAAAGTTTAAAAGCTAGAACACAGATATAGAGCACGAGAAACTTTATTATGGAATTAAAGAGAAGACACAATAGGAGAGGGGAGAATAGTAATATAGGAGTAGTTTCAATAACATAGGGGGGGGGGGGGGGGGGGGGGGATGGTCAACACATAGGAAGGTAAATAGAGGGGAATTTATTTGCAGTGAATCAGAGAGTTCATGTTTATTAGACACAGGAGAGTAAGTGGATAAGGAGATAAAGGGTTAAATATAGAGTAGAGAGTAAATTGAGAGACACATAGAGAGTATAACGTAGGAAATAGACACAATAATGGGGAAACACGGAGAGTAAGGGAAGATGGGGTGAATAGAGAAGGAAAAGGAGGAGGAGGGGACTACACAGAATACTTGTCCTGAAAGTCGCCAATGGCCAACTCCAAGGGTATAAGCATCAAATCCAATTAAGAACATTCTAAATGTAAACGTAAAGGAGGAAGGGGATAGTGGGGGCTGGGTATTCCATGGGGAAAAAATGTGTCTCTTTTTTTTTTTTTTTTCTTCTTTTTCTTTCCCCTTCCATTTTACCTCTCCTCTCCCATATTGGGTGTAGGAGATGTACGGATTTATATTGGAGGGTTGTGGGGGGGGGGGGGGGGGAGATGGAGGGTCTTTAACCTCATGTTTTCATGCATCACATTTCCCCATTGGGCCGTTGGGCCAATAAAAGTAGGATAGGATACAACAGGACCTACAGGGAAAGAGTAAAATGCTCAGAGGCACCCATTGGGAGTGCCTATGTGGGGACAACCCACATGAAAGAAGTATGGAGTATGCAGAATGAAAGATGGAGATGCAGTGGAGAGGAGTTTGAGTGGTATGGATGGTTGGGGGGGGGGGGGGGGGGGGGACAGCGGAGAGCCCCGGAAATAGGAAAAGAAGATGAGTGGTCTTAACATAATGTCCCTGAATGCCCGAGGACTTAATAAACCAGAGAAGAGGTCCTCCCTTCTACAGGAGATGCATAAAGCTAAAATTAAGATAGCATTTATACAAGAAACCCATTTTAAAGATTTAGCCCACCCTAAGCTAATCAATAAAAAGTACCCTCGGGCCATTTATAGTAATGCACAGGAGGCTAAAAAGAGAGGAGTGGCCATTGTATTTGCGCAGGGGGTAATATTGGAGGATGAAGAGGTATATAGAGATGGGGAGGGAAGATTCCTCCTAGTCAAAGGAATATATGAGAGCAGGAAAATAACATTAGGCTCCTTCTATGCCCCAAATAGTAAACAATTGAACTTCCTAGAACAATACTTGAGGGCATTAGACGACTTCGCAGAGGGGGACATAATTATGGGAGGGGATATGAATTTTATATTGGAACCTGCTATAGATTCATCCTCTGGTAAAACTTTCCTCACATATAGGGGCATTAGGAGAGGCAGAATTATGATACAGAATAGACAATTAGTAGATCTTTGGCGCCTCCAGCATCCCACGGTAAGAGATTATACATTCTATTCGGCCCCACATAACATGTACTCACGTATAGACTATATATTGGTGTCACACAATCTTCTCTCGGAACATTTGGAGTCATCAATAGGTCAGGCTACGCTCTCTGACCATGCACCAGTTTTTTTGAAAGTGCATTTAACACCTACAAAAGGGAGAGCTCCCCAATGGAGATTAAATGCATATCTGTTACAAAGACAAGATATCAGAGAAAGAATAAGGAATAATATAAATGAATACTTTAATAATAATAAAGGAACAGATACCTCAGATATGACCATATGGGAGGCGCACAAATGTGTGATTAGGGGGCATCTTATCCAGGAGGGAAGTAGAGCAAAGAGAGAGGGAGAAAGGAATAGGAGGGAATTATTAGAGAACATTGAGCGGCTGGAGAGAGAACATAAAGAGACAAGGACGAGAGACATCTTAGGGGAGTTGACAGTAGAAAGGGAAAAATATAAAAAGTTAATGTACACGCGGGCTAGATATGCGATACAGAGATGTCAGAAGACTTATTATGAATAAGGGAATAAGGGTGGGAGATTGCTGGCAAGAGCACTTAAGGCCCAACAACGGATGAACTATGTCCCGTTTATTAATGACCCCCAGTCTAAAAAACATCATAGAAATGAATCCATGGCAAGAATTTTTAAAGAATTCTATGAAACATTATATGGAAGAAGTGGAGAAGTAACAGATAATCAGAGAGTAAAGAGAAATAAGCTTATAGAGGAATATATACGGGATTCAGGTATGCCTAAGTTAGCAGAAGAGGATAAGAAAAGGTTGGAGGAACCGATATCGTTGGAGGAAGTAAGAAGAGCAATAGCCCACTCAGCGTTAGGTAAGGCCCCGGGCCCGGTCGGTTTCAGGGCAGAGTACTTTAAATGCTTTGAATCTAATTTGGCACAACATTTGGCGGATGCATTAAACTCCTTGGTGGAGAGGGGAGACAGGGGAGGACACTATGGAAGGGACTCACTGGAGTCACAAATTACAGTAATTAAAAAGAAAGATAAGGATCCGGGACAATGTTCCAATTATAGACCAATATCACTGTTAAATGTAGACCTGAAGTTGGGGGCACATATATTGGCAAAACGACTGGCAGGGTTGGTCCCGGAACTAGTAGACCCAGATCAAGCCGGGTTTATAATGCAGAGGGAGGCCCGTGATAACATCACTAGAGCAGTTATGCTTTTGCAGCATGCGAAGGAGTCCCGGTCACCTGTCATGTGCCTCTCGACGAATGCCGAGAAGGCATTTGACAGGGTAGACTGGGACTTCCTGAAGGCACCCCTCTGTCATATAGGAGTGGGGGAGAAAATGCTGACACGCATATTAGCTTTGTACTCGACCCCGATGGCCAGAATCAAGGTCAATGGAGTGCTCAGATCATATGAAGATTTTTAGGGGAACTCGACAAGGGTATCCTCTATCCCCCCTGATTTTTGTGCTGACACTTGAGCCACTCCTGAGGAGGATTAGGATGAATGGGGATGTGAGGGGCCTGGGAGTTGGGAGCAGAGAACACAAAGTGGCGGGTTTCGCAGATGATCTTTTGTTTTTTCTGACAAATCCCAGGCTGTCTCTACCGTGTCTATTAGCGGAGTTTAGTAGATATGGAAATGTGTCGGGGTTTAAAATTAATTGGGGAAAATGCGAGGCTTTGGGAGTAGCAATAGAGCAGAAAGAAATTGAACAATTAAAAGAAAATTTTCCGATTAAATGGGTATCACCTACACTAAAATATTTAGGGATAAATATATCACCAGATATACAAACATTATATAAAAGTAACTATAAGACCATAGCTCGAGAGGTGAGGAGTGATCTGAGTAAATGGAATAGACCGGAATTTTCATGGTTCGGAAGAATCAGTATCCTAAAAATGAACATCATGCCAAGATTAATATATATCTTTCAGGCACTTCCAATGGCAGTACCTACTTCTTTTTTTACCCTGTTAAGAAAGGAATTTTTGAGATTTATTTGGTACTCTAAGCCACCACGCATAAAATATAATCTGATAACCCAGACTAAAGAGACGGGGGGGGCTTTCTGTCCCGAATCCCCAGCTGTACCATGTGGCAGCTTCCATAAATAGGATTGTGGATTGGCATAGGAATAAAAAGGAAAAAATTTGGATTGAAATGGAACAGCATTTAGTAAATATACCCTTGATAGGGCTACCATGGATGAAAAAGAGGGTGAGTATTACACACCCAGCGGGAAGCTTCTTGGATAATGCATTAACCACCTTAGCGGTATGGACGAGCTCAGCTCGTCCATCACTGCCGGTGGCTGCCGCTCAGGCCCTGCTGGGCCGATTTGCTCGCTGTAAAAAGCAGCACACGCAGCCGGCACTTTGCCAGCCGCGTGTGCTGCCTGATCGCCGCCGCAGCGCGGCGTTCCGCCGCGTGCAGCGGCGAAAGAGGGTCCCCCCAGCCGCCCGAGCCCTGCGCAGCCGGAACAAACAGTTCCGGCCAGCGCTGAGGGCTGGATCGGAGGCGGCTGACGTCCATGACGTCACTCCGCTCGTCGCCATGGCGACGAGCAAAACGAAACAAGGAAGGCCGCTCATTGCGGCCTTCCTTGTTACTGCGGATCGCCGGAGGCGATCAGAAATATGGGTTAGGAGCGCCCTCTAGTGGGCTTTCATGCAGCCAACTTTCAGTTGGCTGCATGAAATGGTTTTTTTTTTATTAAAAAAAACCCCTCCGGCAGCTGCCCTGGCGATCTTAATAGAACGCCAGGGTGGTTAAAAAGCTTGTTTCTATATAGGCGGAAAATCCAGCTGTCTAACGGGCCCTCTCCACTCCTCCCGATTCTGGATAACCCAGAATTTATACAGGGATTCCAAAAGAATGCTTACCTGACCTGGAGGGGAACACAGCCATTAAGGGCAGGAATGTTGGTGAGAGAAGGCGAGTGGGAACCTCCAGTAAAGTTCTTTGAAAATATACAGAATAGGACAGGGGAAATGTGGAGCCTCCTGCAATTTAGATCATTTTTGAGGACACAGGGCACAAAGGAGGAATTTTCAAAAGAGCTTACACCGTTAGAGAAGATGTGTGTAGGAGAGGGAAGTACTGGGGGCTCCCTTTCTAAAATATATGGCTGGCTAAATAGAAGACAAGAGTTAACAGGCAATTGGAGAACTAAGTGGCAAAGGGATATGCAGAGGGAGTTTACAGAAACGGAATGGAATAATATCCTGTATTATATGCATAGGAGCTCAGTTTCTACTAGGATCCAGGAATCGGGAGTGAAACTGGTGAGTAGATGGTATTACACGCCTAGTAGACTGAGTAGGATGTTTGCGGGGGCCGACGCGGGATGCTGGAGATGCGGCAGGGAAAGAGGAACCTTAATGCATATATTCTGGAACTGTGAGGACATTGAAACTTACTGGAAGGAAGTGAGAGGACTAATTGAGAAGATAGAGGGATGTGAGATGCCGGAAGATCCGGGGTTCTTCCTCCTACATGCTAATTCATTGAGCAGAAAGAAATATAAGAAATCGGTAACGATACATTTAATAAATGCTGCGAGGATAATGATAGCGAGATGGTGGAAAACAACGCATATTCCAACAGTGGGGGAATGGCTGAAGGAAGTAACCCATGTATATAATATGGAACGGCTGGTGCAGGAAAACAGAGGGGAGGAAGAGCAGTTTAAACTGACGTGGAAGAAATGGGAAGAATTTACAGAAACTGAAAGTTATAGGAATATATTGAGTGATAACGAACAGAATTAGGAGAGGGGGCATTCATAAGGGACTAACAGTTGATAAACAAATTAATTAGAGATGAAACATGAAATCGAGATCTGGGGGTCTCCGCTTGTGGCCCTTCCCCTCCCCTCCTCCCTGCCCTAGAATGGGATGAGTGTGGAGGTAGATGTGTGATGATCTAATTAGAAAGGATGTGAGAAAGGAAAGTAGATGAGTGTGACTGAGACGTGGGGAGAGAAGGGAAGAAAAGGGAAAGGAAAAAAAAAAAAAAAAATCTGCAGTAGAATTAGCTATATAAAGTACTAAAGGAGGCAACGGGAGTAGCCCCTAAGCTATATTGTATGATGTGGGGAAGTGGATTGGAGGGGGAGATGAGAGGGTAATAACCCACCACTGTTGCCGGGTTTTTATTAAATGCAATAAGTAATGTAATATAATATGGAATGTATGGTTTGAAGTGTTTATATGTAATAATAATTTTCTACAAATAAAGAATTTATAAAAAAACAAAAACAAAATGTTTCTTATATCCTGTGCAGATTGCTTGCAGGTGCCCAGCAGATATACCGAAGGAGCTGAAAGGCAGTGGATGCACTTCTCACAGCTGCACATGTGATGGGGGCTTATGACTGCTCTTTATATGAGCATTCCTAATGCTGAAGAGGAGAGCTGAAGGCCCTCTTCACAAAGAAGTTCTAGTTCCTCAGAACTTTACACATTTATTTATTCAAGTATTTATATAGCGCCGACATACTACGCAGCGCTGTACAGAGTATATCATCTTGTCACTAACTGTCCCTCAGAGGGGCTCACAATCTAATCTCTACCATAGTCTTATGTCTATGTATGTATCATGTAGTGCAGGGGTGCCCACACTTTTTCGGCTCGCGAGCTACTTTTAAATTCGCTGAGGCCAGGAGATCTACCGACGTTTCAAAGGCCACCGCGCCCCGCGCCCCCCCCCCTCCCCCCCCGGGACCCCGCTGCAAAGGTAGTTAGGTACAGGTCCCTTCAGTATAGGTTGGCTAGGTGTATGTGCCTTCAGTATAGGTTGGCTAGGTGTATGTGCCTTCAGTATAGGTTGGCTAGGTGTATGTGCCTTCAGTATAGGTTGGCTAGGTGCCTTCAGTATAGGTTAGCTGGGGGCCTTAGCGCAGGTTAGCTGGGGGCCTTAGCGCAGGTTAGCTGGGGGCCTTAGCGCAGGTTAGCTGGGGGCCTTAGCGCAGGTTAGCTGGGGGCCTTAGCGCAGGTTAGCTGGGGGCCTTAGCGCAGGTTAGCTGGGGGCCTTAGCGCAGGTTAGCTGGGGGCCTTAGCGCAGGTTAGCTGGGGGCCTTAGCGCAGGTTAGCTGGGGGCCTTAGCGCAGGTTAGCTGGGGGCCTTAGCGCAGGTTAGCTGGGGGCCTTAGCGCAGGTTAGCTGGGGGCCTTAGCGCAGGTTAGCTGGGGGCCTTAGCGCAGGTTAGCTGGGGGCCTTAGCGCAGGTTAGCTGGGGGCCTTAGCGCAGGTTAGCTGGGGGCCTTAGCGCAGGTTAGCTGGGGGCCTTAGCGCAGGTTAGCTGGGGGCCTTAGCGCAGGTTAGCTGGGGGCCTTAGCGCAGGTTAGCTGGGGGCCTTAGCGCAGGTTAGCTGGGGGCCTTAGCGCAGGTTAGCTGGGGGCCTTAGCGCAGGTTAGCTGGGGGCCTTAGCGCAGGTTAGCTGGGGGCCTTAGCGCAGGTTAGCTGGGGGCCTTAGCGCAGGTTAGCTGGGGGCCTTAGCGCAGGTTAGCTGGGGGCCTTAGCGCAGGTTAGCTGGGGGCCTTAGCGCAGGTTAGCTGGGGGCCTTAGCGCAGGTTAGCTGGGGGCCTTAGCGCAGGTTAGCTGGGGGCCTTAGCGCAGGTTAGCTGGGGGCCTTAGCGCAGGTTAGCTGGGGGCCTTAGCGCAGGTTAGCTGGGGGCCTTAGCGCAGGTTAGCTGGGGGCCTTAGCGCAGGTTAGCTGGGGGCCTTAGCGCAGGTTAGCTGGGGGCCTTAGCGCAGGTTAGCTGGGGGCCTTAGCGCAGGTTAGCTGGGGGCCTTAGCGCAGGTTAGCTGGGGGCCTTAGCGCAGGTTAGCTGGGGGCCTTAGCGCAGGTTAGCTGGGGGCCTTAGCGCAGGTTAGCTGGGGGCCTTAGCGCAGGTTAGCTGGGTGGGGGCCTTAGCGCAGGTTAGCTGGGTGGGGGCCTTAGCGCAGGTTAGCTGGGTGGGTGCCTTAGCTTAGGTTAGCTGGGTGGGTGCCTTAGCTTAGGTTAGCTGGGTGGGTGCCTTAGCTTAGGTTAGCTGGGTGGGTGCCTTAGCTTAGGTTAGCTGGGTGGGTGCCTTAGCTTAGGTTAGCTGGGTGGGTGCCTTAGCTTAGGTTAGCTGGGTGGGTGCCTTAGCTTAGGTTAGCTGGGTGGGTGCCTTAGCTTAGGTTAGCTGGGTGGGTGCCTTAGCTTAGGTTAGCTGGGTGGGTGCCTTAGCTTAGGTTAGCTGGGTGGGTGCCTTAGCTTAGGTTAGCTGGGTGGGTGCCTTAGCTTAGGTTAGCTGGGTGGGTGCCTTAGCTTAGGTTAGCTGGGTGGGTGCCTTAGCTTAGGTTAGCTGGGTGGGTGCCTTAGCTTAGGTTAGCTGGGTGGGTGCCTTAGCTTAGGTTAGCTGGGTGGGTGCCTTAGCTTAGGTTAGCTGGGTGGGTGCCTTAGCTTAGGTTAGCTGGGTGGGTGCCTTAGCTTAGGTTAGCTGGGTGGGTGCCTTAGCTTAGGTTAGCTGGGTGGGTGCCTTAGCTTAGGTTAGCTGGGTGGGTGCCTTAGCTTAGGTTAGCTGGGTGGGTGCCTTAGCTTAGGTTAGCTGGGTGGGTGCCTTAGCTTAGGTTAGCTGGGTGGGTGCCTTAGCTTAGGTTAGCTGGGTGGGTGCCTTAGCTTAGGTTAGCTGGGTGGGTGCCTTAGCTTAGGTTAGCTGGGTGGGTGCCTTAGCTTAGGTTAGCTGGGTGGGTGCCTTAGCTTAGGTTAGCTGGGTGGGTGCCTTAGCTTAGGTTAGCTGGGTGGGTGCCTTAGCTTAGGTTAGCTGGGTGGGTGCCTTAGCTTAGGTTAGCTGGGTGGGTGCCTTAGCTTAGGTTAGCTGGGTGGGTGCCTTAGCTTAGGTTAGCTGGGTGGGTGCCTTAGCTTAGGTTAGCTGGGTGGGTGCCTTAGCTTAGGTTAGCTGGGTGGGTGCCTTAGCTTAGGTTAGCTGGGTGGGTGCCTTAGGCTAGCTGGGTGGGTGCCTTAGGTTAGCTGGGTGGGTGCCTTAGCTTAGCTGGGTGGGTGCCTTAGCTTAGCTGGGTGGGTGCCTTAGCTTAGGTTAGCTGGGTGGGTGCCTTAGCTTAGGTTAGCTGGGTGGGTGCCTTAGCTTAGGTTAGCTGGGTGGGTGCCTTAGGTTAGCTGGGTGGGTGCCTTAGCTTAGCTGGGTGGGTGCCTTAGCTTAGGTTAGCTGGGTGGGTGCCTTAGCTGAGGTTAGCTGGGTGGGTGCCTTAGCTTAGGTTGGCTGGGTGGGTGCCTTAGCTTAGGTTGGCTGGGTGGGTGCCTTAGCTTAGGTTGGCTGGGTGGGTGCCTTAGCTTAGCTGGGTGGGTGCCTTAGCTTAGGTTGGCTGGGTGGGTGCCTTAGCTTAGGTTGGCTGGGTGGGTGCCTTAGCTTAGGTTGGCTGGGTGGGTGCCTTAGCTTAGGTTGGCTGGGTGGGTGCCTTAGCTTAGGTTAGCTGGGTGGGTGCCTTAGCTTAGGTTAGCTGGGTGGGTGCCTTAGCTTAGGTTAGCTGGGTGGGTGCCTTAGCTTAGGTTAGCTGGGTGGGTGCCTTAGCTTAGGTTAGCTGGGTGGGTGCCTTAGCTTAGGTTAGCTGGGTGGGTATCTTAGCTTAGGTTAGCTGGGTGGGTGCCTTAGCGTAGGTTAGCTGGGTGGGTGCCTTAGCGTAGGTTAGCTGGGTGGGTGCCTTAGCGTAGGATAGCAGGATGTATGTGCCTTAGTGTAGGTATCTAGGGATAGGAGCCCGGGTGCATGCAACTTACCTCCCTCCAGCTCCAGCAGTGGCGTCCTGGCTTCACTCCCTCAGCCGCGGCTGCCTGGAGTGCAGTAGTGATGGGTCGTTCGCGAACGAGCCGGCTCTAAGAGCCGGCTCTTTGCTGTGAACGACAAGAACCGGCTCTCAGTTTTAAAAGAGCCGATGCCTCAGCCGCCCCACACAGCTCTGATTTGCTGTGTAATGAAGGGCGCTGAGGCATGCTGGGAGATGTAGTCCTCCTCGTGCAGCTTGTAGGAGTGTATGGGGCGGAGCAGAGCAGTAGCAGGAGGGATTGCCGCAGTCAGCGAAGCAGTCTGGAGTTGTCATGGAGACGGGGGCGGGGCTTTTACTCCGATTCTGAGTGGTGTCCAGTGATATTTAATGAAGAGCCGATTCAGAGCCATAAGAGCCGGCTCTTTAATGGGAGCCGATTCAGAAGAGCCGATTCTCGGAGAAGAGCCGGAATTCCCATCACTAGAGTGCAGATATGCAGTTCGGCGGCTGAGGGAGGCTCCGGCGGGCAGCGCGAGTGGAGGCGGAAGTGTTGTCTCCAGCGCCGCCCCCCAGCCATGACACTGCGTCGCCGCCCCTGGCCTCTCAGCCGCGCCCCTCTCCTCCCCGCGAGCGGCCAGCAGCAGAATCTGACAGGACGCGGCCAACTGGCTGCGTTCTTAAGCTGCTGGCTGCAAAATTGAATGGGACGCGGCTACCAATCAGGCGGTCGCGATCTACCAGTAGATCGCGATCGACCTATTGGGCAGCCCTGGTGTAGTGTTTGCATCATAGTCTAGGGACAATTTAGGGGTGAGCCAATTAACTTATCTGCATGTTTTGGGGATTTGTGAGGAAACCGGAGTGCCCAGAGGAAACCCACGCAGATACGGGGAGAACATACAAACTCCTTGCAGATGTTGACCTGGCTGAGATTTGAACCTGGCACCCAGCGCTGCAAGGTGAGAGCGCTAACCACTACGCCACCGTGCTGACCTACATTTAAAATGAATAGACGCACCACAGGAAGTATAAGCAGAAAAGTTACACAGCAGTTTATAGATAAAAGCTGAATAATCTACTGAAAAGAATCACATGCAGAATTACTGAAATAATATTATGTGAAACAATTTCTGTGAAAACAGTATGGCACGGTTAGGTTAAATGCATCAGACACAAGAACTGTCTGAACTGTCAGAGGAACTTTCCCTTTCACATGACCATACCAATTGTTTATTCAAGCTAAACATATGCATGTACATGTGCTATGTAATAACATGCTGGAGTATTTTCCACAAACCGAATGAGAAGAAACAGTTTGCTGACAGTACTGAGGAAGAGGTGGGAGGGGAAGTGGTAAGCAGCCAAGAGCAGCAAGATGTTGGGAGGAGCTGCTGTCATGTAACCACAAGTAAAAGAGCTACAGCTAAACTATGAGAAAGAAGATTGAGGCGTCTTAAAAACATAAAACATGAAAGTCAAAAGACCTTTTAATACAAAGCGGGAACAGCTTTCAGCAAAGACAGTTCATTACATCACCAAAATGTATAGTACATGGTCACAACACTGAATCTATTGATAGGCAAAGTAAATAAGATCTTGTTATGCTGGCACCTGTAGAACACTCCCGGTGACTGGGGGAGCATACGGCCAGGACCCGCATGCACAGAGCGGCCCTATTACCGGGGCTTTAACAGAGGAATGAAGCCACCTGGGAGGACAGCGAAAGAGGCAACAGAGTTCATGGGGCTGGAGGAAGCTCCGGTTAAGTATTGATTCTTTACTTTACTTGTCTCAAGTACACTTTAAGGCAGGCATGGGCAAACTCGGCCCTCCAGCTGTTATGGAACTACAAGTCCCACAATGCATTTGCCTTTGTGAGTCATGACTGTGGCTGTCAGACTCCTACAATGCATTATGGGACTTGTAGTTCCTTAACAGCTGGAGGGCCAAGTTTGCCCATGCCTGCTTTAAGGCCTTCTTCACATCTAAAATCCAATCGCTGATGCCAGGGTTTTGCAATTTTGTGTGCGATTATTTTTAGTGCCTCCCGGCGCTTACCTGCTTGTTGCGATTTTTTTGTAAAGTGCTTTTCTACGCGCTTTTGCAGAGCGATTTGTTTTTTAACTCCCTGACAAGTCAGGAAGTGAACTCTTTGATCTGGAAAATAGATACAATGCACTTATTTTTAAAAGCGCTTGGAAAATCGCTATACCAAGCGCTTTTTCAAGAGTTTTGCAATTTCCCTATACCTGCCATTATAGGCAAATTGCCACAAAAATGGTACAGGCAGCACTTTAGTGAGCGGATCAGAATCAAACTGCTCAGATGTGAACACTCTCATAGAGAATCATTGCACTAGTGCTTTTAGGGTGATTTTCAAAATCACTGGCGCTTAAAAAATACAGAAAGCGCCCAAAGTGTAAACAAGCCCTAAAGGAGGAGTTAGCACCTACCAAATATGGTCTAAAGAAGGACAAGTAAACTGGCAACAGGGTCATAATAAACTCATTCATGGGTTTTGGCAAAGGCTTACCGTCATCCAAATTCCCCTAATCTCAGTATGATTGGGCTGGAAATTCAAAATAGATCAATGAAAGCCCCACCTCACAAGTTCCAGACATAAAAGGATATGTAACTAACAGGACACCTTCTGAAGTGCTGTATAGTTCATGCCTCAACAGGTCAGAGAAGATTAGGCTGCACATGTACTACGCATACACTATTATAGGGGTGAACGGGGATCCTTCCAGAAAAACTATATTATGCTAAATGCTAAAAACATTTCTCGCACATGCCCAGGTGGGATGCACTTGTCCGTGGCGGGAGCATGGCCAGAAGCAGCTTATCCGATTTGCTCCAGTACCAAGCTTGAATGGACCCTTCGCTGTAACAGTGAGGTGTAAAGGAGCCCACTAATGATACAATCTTACCAAATCTATGTAGTGGAAGGGTAAATATACTTGTAATGAATGTATACTGTGTATTAGGTATACCCCATATTACAGTGAATTGCCTCATATTAATATGATATATGAATAAAATACTTCATACAAATAGTGTGTGCGTGCGTGCGGGATTGCAGACCTCGTCTCTAGTGATGGCTTCTGCAATACACTCCATCAGAGTCATCGCTAGAGGAGCAACGAGAGAGGAGACCAGGTCTGCGATCAGCAGGAGTGGCAGGAGTAGTAAAGATTGCCGCTATGCCAGGGGCCCCCAAACTTTTTCGGTCAAGGGCCGGGCCAACATACTTCAGACTGCTCAGGGGGCCGGAACATACATAAAATGATGTTGAAAAACATTACATTGAATCTAGGTATTGACTCCCCCCAATCATGCCCGGCGGAGAACTCCCAGCAGCAGCCATTTAGTCATGTGGTGCCCGAAGAACGTCTGTGCACCAGACAGTGAAGCCATACCCAGATGACAATCTGCCATCCAATTGGTCAGCAGTGTCACCTGATGCAGAATTGATCTGGAAGCCAGCAAATCACTGCTCACTGGCTTCTACAGTATGTGGATGGGTGGTGCCAGCCACTGCTATTCTATATGCGGGCCGCCGATATTTAAAGGTGCAGTGGGCCACATCCACAAATTATACATTTTGTGTTTGAGGGCCATTGGAAAAGCCTTGGTGGGGCCGCATTCGGCCCACGGGCTGTAGTTTGGGGACCACTGCGCTATGCCGGGCACTTGGGGGGGGGGAAATCGCACACACACACACAAAGTGGAGAGGGGAGTGAGGGGAAGCTGACCATACGGGGAGCCAGGGACACATACGGGCGGCAAACTGTTACGTACATGCCGCTACACAAATTACAGTACACAGGGAGCCAATGCAGGGAATCCCCGACGCGGCAGCAGTTCATATCGACAGGTGTTCATAAGCCGGGGATTCCCTGCATTGGCCATATAAGACGCAGGGACTTTTCTCCCCTTATCAGGGCCGGCCCTAGACTTTTTGCCGCCTGAGGCAAATTTTAAAAAAAATTGCCACCGCCGCCCCTTCCCCCCCCCCCCCCCGAGAGGGGGGGGGCGCGCTCTGGGGGGCCGCCGAACTGGAGGGGTAGCTGGCAGGACGGGGGTATTGGGCCAGCGGCGGGGAGGGGGGTCGGACCCCCCCCTCCCTCGCCTGGGTCCCCGTCCTCCGCTCCCTTCCAGCCTAAATAGACGCAGCCGAAGTGTAAGAGGCACGGGCGGGGAAGACACTCACCTCTTCCTAGCGTGCGCTCCACTGACGTCACTTCCTGCAGCGTCCTGCAGGAAGTGATGTCAGTGGAGCCACGCTGGAGCGAGGAGGAGGTGAGTGTCCTCCCCGCCCGTGCCTCTTACACTTCGGCTGCGTCTATTTAGGCTGGAAGGGAGCGGAGGACGGGGACCCAGGCGAGGGAGGGGGGGGTCCGACCCCCCTCCCGCCGCTGGCCCAATACCCCCGTCCTGCCAGCTACCACTCCAGCTCGGCGGGCCGGCTCCCCGCACCCACGGACGGGCGGGTGCCGCACTGCCGCCCCTGGAAATTTGCCGCCTGAGGCAAAAGTTTCACCCCGCCTCATGAGCGGGCCGGCACTGCCCCTTATTTAGGGAGAAAAAGTGCGTCTGATATGGCTAAAAAAATAATAAAAAATAAATATGTATATATATATATATATATATATATATATATATATATATATATATATATATATATATATATATATATATATATATATATATATATATATATATATACATATATACATATATACATATATACACACACACACAGAGGGGCTGCAGCACACAACAGGAAAACAGTGACAGGGGCTCTTGGTTACGCTTTAACACGCTTAAGCTCACCAACTGCGCCAAAGTGTCCCCAATCTGGTGAGTCCTACTCTACCATGCAAAATGCCAGTTTTTATAAGCTGTCTAGTGGGAACTAAACCAAAAACCCTAAAATGTCAACTAGATGGGAAAAAAGGAAATTAAAAACACCTCACCCTTCACCTAGCTACCAAACGAACTCTCTTAACATGTGCAAAGCACTCATTTATATACTTAACTGTGCTAGAGGTGGGCGTGGTCATGCAGGCTCACAGGGGAAAATTATAAATAAATTACCAAGGGGTGAGCAGCACAAACCAAATTTTTTTATGCAATTCTATGCCAAGCATGCACGCAGCGCTGGAGGTCCCCAGACTCCATAAGAAACATATAAAAACTGGCATTTTGCATGGTAGAGTAGGACTCACCAGATTGGGGACACTTTGGCGCAGTTGGTGAGCTTAAGCGCGTTAAAGCGTAACCAAGAGCCCCTGTCACTGTTTTCCTGTTGTGTGCTGCAGCCCCTCTGTACTTATATATTTCTTATGGAGTCTGGGGACCTCCAGCGCTGCGTGCATGCTTTGCATAGAATTGCATAAAAAAATTT
>NC_090647.1:321394673-321503156 GCF_040937935.1 Hyperolius riggenbachi | reverse complement strand
CTTGCCTGCAGTCCCATCCCAATGAAGATTATATATATATATATATATATATATTAATAATAATAAGATGACTTATTACTATATGTATTACCGCATATTAATATCAATATCTATTACCTCATATTACAGTGGTAAGACTGTACAGTCAAGATTGTATAAGTGCGCAGCTTAAAGGGACTCTGTAACAAAAATGTCATTGTGTTTTCTACCATCCTACAGGTTCCTAAACCTATTATAATGTGCTCTGGCTTACTGCAGCACTTTATACCATCATTATCTCTGTAATAAATCAGCTTATCTTTCCCCTGTCGGACTTGTCGTCCTGTGTCTGGAAGGCTGCCAACTCTTCAGTGTGATCTGCTATGCATGCCCCCTCTATGCACACTCCCCTGTGTGTGTGTGTGTGTGTTATTTACATTAGCCAGCTTTTCTCTGCTCTTTTATCTTTTACAAGCTGGATAAATCCTCTGTTCACATACTGATGAGTCACATACTGCAGAATTACAGACAACCGGGCAGAGCTGTCTGCAAGAAGAAACAATCAGCTTGTAACTCTTCAGTGAGGTGCAGGGGGAAAGAAACACACAAATGATCTCTTGAGATTCAAAAGGAAGGCTGTATACAGCCTGATTGTGTGTGGATGTATTTTCTATGTGTGGACATGCTGTACATCAACCTACTTCCTGTTTTGGTGGCCATTTTGTTTGTTTACAAACAAACTTTTTAAAACTGTTTTTAACTACTTTTAAAGAGAATCTGTATTGTTAAAATCACACAAAAGTAAACATACCAGTGCGTTAGGGGACATCTATTACCCTCTGACACAATTTCGCCGCTCCTCGCCGCATTTAAAAGTGGTTAAAAACAGTTTTAAAAGTTTGTTTATAAACAAACAAAATGGCCACCAAAACAGGAAGTAGGTTGATGTACAGTATGTACACATATAGAAAATATATCCATACACAAGCAGGCTGTATACATCCTTCCTTTTGAATCTCAAGAGATCATTGTGTGTTTCTTTCCCCCTGCATCTCTCATGCACTGAAGTTTCAGGCTGCTCGTTTCTTCCTGCAAACAGCTTTGCCCTTGTCTGTAATTCTTCAGTATGTGAAAGCCCAGCCAGCTCAGAGGACGATTTATCCAGCTTGTAAAAGATAAGAGAGAAGAGAGAAGAGAGAAGCTGCTCTAATCCTAAATAATACACAGGCAGTGTGCATAGAGTGGCCTGAAAGGGGGAGTTTATAGCAGAACCACAACACTGAAGAACTTGGCAGCCTTCCAGACACAGGTGACAAGTCTGACAGGGGAAAGATACATTGATTTATTACAGAGACAGTGATAGTATAAAGTGCTGCAGTAAGCCAGAACACATTAGAATAGCTTTTGGAACTTGTAGGATGATAAAAAACAGGATGCAATTTTTGTTACGGAGTCTCTTTAATGCGGTGGGGAGCGGCGAAATTGTGACAGAGGGTAACAGGAGATGTCCCCTAACACACTGGTATGTTTACTTTTGTGTGATTTTAACAATACAGATTCTCTTTAAGAAGATATGAGTAGCCTCTGGACTATCCACAGGCTTATCACTACTGAGGTAAGTATCTAATTATTTCTGCATTAAGCAATACAATGCCAACAGGGGCAGTGGTTCTATTAGTACTCAATCAGATTTCTGCTGCAAAAATGAGTGCAAAGTTGTCAATCGGTAACATACAATTAAAGCGGACCCAAACCAAACATTTTTTTTTTAATTCAAAATATTTAGTTGCACCACTCTGACACATACAAAGATAAATAAACACTCCTTCAAGCCTATGAACATTTCAGTGCATGCTTTTCACCCTTCTCTTTTCATAACCAGGGTTATACAGGTGGTAGCCATTAGCAATTCCTCCTTTGCCAGACACCACCTACTCCACCAGTCTGCTGGATTCTGTCTTGGCAATATGAAAGGAAGGGAGGGGTTGCTACAATAAATGTAAAATATTTTATATTTGTCATCATGCAGCTGGAAAAAGTCTGCTATTTATTATTATAATTTAGAAAATAGATTTTATTTCAGAAATCTTGTATTTTTAATTTGGGTCCACTTTAATTTCAAAATTGAAAGGTGGAGTGGCAGCGCACGTCCCATATAAAATTTCAATTATTGTATGACTAGCTTCTGGTCATTACATTTTGAACATGTTTTAAACGAACCTCCCCCTAAGGGAGGTTTATCAATTGTGAGGCCTTTAGTGGCAGAGTAGGCATCTACTTACCTATGGGGGGCTGCTCCATAGCCCCTTGTGTCCATATTGAAGCCTCCATCTTCTCTGTCCCTTGCCACAGAATCCGCAGATTTCATTTGGTTGGTCGTATGTCATATTTCAAAATGTAGAGCTCAGATCGCTTTAAGTGGTGAATTAGACTACTACTGACCTGCACATGGCTTCCTTTAAGAGAACTAACTATGAGAAGAAACATTGTATAATTCACAGTAGCTCTTGTGTATCTGATTGAAAAATGAGAGGAAGTTACTGAAGTGATAAGATCAGCACACAGGTGCTGACATGTTAGGAGTCATGACCAGTAACCAAACTCGCTTTTGTTTAAAATGGTTTCCCAAATAGTCAGAGAGCAAAAGAAGCTTGTTTACACTCGCTATTCTGCCATACCAGTGCACTGAGTAAAAGTCACTTGATTAAAAGGATCAGCACAGTAAACAGCAAAAGATCCTCATGGTGAATCACTTTACAATCATAATCATATGAAGCACAGCTATAAAATAATAATGTGAAAGGGATGATTATGCTGTAATCAAAGGGAAGATTCTGCTTGTTTTGCTGCACTGCATTGGCATTTCTATCATATGGAGCACAAATACAAAAATACTTGTGTTCTTGTATGTTCAGGCAAGGGCCTGGGCATACTGTGGCCTGGGCATACTGTCACACTGCTGTGAAGATTATAGAAACATTTTAGTTTGTGCTGAGCGGAAGTGCGTTCTAACAACGCATTACTTCAGGTGGGGAACACACTAGACAGAAACGCGAGTGTTGTGGAAAACGCTAGCGTTTTTGCTGCAAATGCAAGTCTATGGACCAAATGTGAATACCCATATATGTGCGTTTTACACTGTGCGTTTTTTAAAACTTACTTACTGCATAATTTTCAAAAACGCATTTTAAAAAAAAACGCACATAATGTAATGGAGACGCAGAGGAAAATTAATAAAATCGCAAATGCGAAAGGCACAAAAAAACCCACATATAAAAAAAGCAAACACAGCAAAAAAATGAAATGCATAGTGCAGAAAACACATGGTTTTCTGCACTGTGCTCCCAGCCTCATGCATTTGCTGTACCCAACGCAGCAAAGTCCCACTCAGTGTAGCTGAATGCAGATAGCGCTGCAATGGAGAGCAAAGCAGGTGCCAAGAGTTTATTTTAACTGCATGGGACCGAAGTTGTATTACAACACAACAGTGTGCCCTTAAGCTGCACAAACCCGTACCGTTTTTTCCAGCCAATTTGATAGTTTTGATCAAATCTGCATGTCACGGTCAGTTACCTGTCCAGGACCGGCGGCTGGCACAAACGGATGCTGGCGGGTCTCCTGGTGTAGTTCGCCGGCGTGGAGATCTGGCATTCTGCGCACCGCGTTGCGCGGCGTAACCGTTGGTGGCGAGAGCTGCTGGCGTAGCGCTGTGCGCGCGCGTAGGAGGCTTGCCTTATGCATATTCTCTGCCTGATTGTGTTAGCGTGTGCGCGCGCGTGCGTGTGTGCGTGCGCATGCGCACGGCGTGACGCGCTGCGCATTGGCGCCAAACGGCCTATTTAAGTCTGGAGAGTGCCACTCTCCGTTGCTGTAGTATTGCAGCTAGTTTGTGAGTGTGTACTCCCGTGACCTGACCTAGAGTCTGCCTGTTTGTCTCCTGAATGCCGATCCTTGCTTGTCTGACTGCCCACTCCGTTGCCGACCTCCTGCTTGTACAACTGCCCGCTCTGTTAACGACTTCTGCCCGTCTGAGAACCCGTCCTGTTGCCGACCTCCTGCTTGAACGAGAATCTGATCTGTTGCTGAACTCTGCCTGTCCAAGAATCTGCTCAGCTCTCCAGTCACCAGCTGCCATCCATTTAACTGGGTTCCTGAGTCATTGCAGTACCCGACTCAGCCTGCGGGGGCGCTGCTTAACCAACCTGAACTCTGCTACGGTTCTGCAAGCGCTCCTGCCCCTTGGTTACTGTTGGCTCCTGTTCCAACCTCAGGGACCTCAGTTGGCAAGTCGCAGGAGTTGCTGTCCTCAGCATACCGCTCTCCATCCACAAAGGTACGTGACAAAATACTACAGCCACAACATGGAGACCGCTGAGGCAGCAAGCGTTCTGGGAACATTATGCAAACAGATATCTACATTAACCGAAGCAATTAAGGAACTTCAAGCTGGCCACATGCAACTGGAAGGACGAATCAATGCCTTAGCTGAAGCCAATATTACTGCCCCTGTAGCACCTGCCCCTGCACCGCCACCTCCAGCTCCTGTTCCAGCTGCTTCTGCTCCTGTCACTATTCCTGAACCTAGGGTTCCTGTTCCAGATCGGTTCTCAGGAGACCGTACCAAATTCCGGGCTTTTCAGCATTCCTGCCAGTTATATTTCGCTCTGCAACCCCGAACCTTTTCACTTGAGGAAACCAAAGTTGGATTCATCATTTCATTATTGCAAGGGGAACCACAGTCCTGGGCTCATCGTCTAATGGAACAAAAACACCAAAACCTAGCCTCTACTGAAACCTTCTTTACCGCTATGGCAGTCTTATATGACGACCCTCAGCGTGGGGATACAGCTGAAGCGTCACTCCGCAGTCTTCGCCAAGGCAGAAGGCCGGTAGAGGAATATACATCTGAATTCCGCCGGTGGGCATCCGATACTGATTGGAATGAATCAGCCCTTAAACATCAATATCGTCTAGGGTTATCAGAGTCCCTCAAAGATGAGCTTGCCCGCATAGGAATACCGGCCACCTTTGATGCTTTAGTTCTTTCGGCAATCCAAATCGATCGGAGATTCCGTGAACGACAGTTGGAACGATCACTAACCAGTTCTTCTCGCCCCTTCCTGGTACCTGTTACTCCTTCGCCTCCTCCAGCATCTGCTGCGGTTAACGATCAGCCAGAACCCATGCAGTTGGGTGTTATCCGCCCAGCCCTGAATACTGAAGAGAGGACAAGAAGACGACAAAGACTCTGCTTCTACTGCGGAGCTACCGGTTACTTCATCGGATCATGTCCTGTCCGTCCTTCCGGTAAGAAAATTCATGTAGACTCTGCATCATCCTCACTTCCTGTTCTGAATACTCACCATCTAACTGTTCCTATTTCTCTTCAGCTTCCAGGAAGACTACTTAAAACAGCAGCTATTGTTGATTCAGGAGCCTGCAGTTGCTTCATGGACATCAATTTCTCCACAACGCACAGTGTTCCTACCCAGTCTCGTAAAGAACCACTGTACATTCATCTGGCGGATGGCTCTTCCATTAATTCCGGGCCTGTTACCCTGGAGTCTGTTCCTGTTTTGACCACTATACTCGACAATCACCAAGAACTCTTAAAATTTGATTTAGTATCATCCCCACTTTATCCGATAATTCTGGGACTACCATGGTTACGGGCCCATAACCCTGCTATAGACTGGTCTCTGGGTACCGTATCTTTTTCATCCATCTATTGTGACAGTGTATGCTTCCAGGATAAACCAGTTACAGCCGGGCCCCTATTATGTACCTCAGAGTTACGGAATATGATTCCTCCTCATTACCATCAATTTCTCGATGTGTTCGATAAAAAGAAAGCAGATCAACTACCCCCTCACAGGCCCTATGATTGCCCAATTGACTTGTTACCTGGAGCAGCAGTTCCCTTTGGGAGAATGTTCTCTCTCTCGGAACCTGAACAAAAAGCCCTCAAACTGTACATAGAAGAAAACCTTAAGAAAGGATTTATTCGTCCATCCACCTCTCCAGCTGGAGCTGGTATTTTCTTTGTCCAGAAAAAAAGACAAATCCTTACGGCCTTGCATCGATTATAGGGAGTTAAACAAAGTAACTGTCAAAAACCGTTACCCTCTACCTCTAGTACCGGAACTCTTTCAAAAGCTTCGAGAAGCCAGAATCTTCACCAAATTAGATTTGAGGGGCGCCTATAACTTGGTAAGGATCAGAAGGGGGGACGAGTGGAAGACGGCCTTCAGATCACGTTTCGGGCACTTTGAGTACCTTGTGATGCCATTCGGGTTATGCAATGCCCCAGCGACATTTCAGTTTTTTATTAATGATGTTGTAAAGGACTTCTTGGATAATTTTATCATCGTGTATCTAGATGATATTCTGGTGTTTTCTGCATCCATAGAAGAACATCGCCAACAAGTTTCACTGGTACTAACCCGGCTAAGACTCCACCAGCTTTATGTTAAAGCAGAGAAATGTGAATTTGAACAAAAAATCGATACAATTCTTGGGATTCATAATCTCTGAAGAAGGATTTGTTATGGACCCTCAAAAGATCCAAGCAATATTGGAATGGCCACCTCCCACAAACAAGAAAGCGATACAAAGATTTATTGGATTTGCGAACTTCTATCGCAGATTTATAAGAAACTTTTCTGCCATCATCCTACCAATTACCCAACTTACCCGTCAACAAACTCGTTTTTGTTGGAATCAACATGCTCAAAATGCTTTTGAGAAGCTAAAACAGCACTTTACAACTGCTCCTATTCTCAGACACCCGGATCCAAACTTATCCTTTATCCTTGAAGTGGACGCATCTGAATCAGCAGTAGGGGCGGTATTGTCTCAAAGACAGGGACTTAAGGCATTGCTTCACCCAGTAGCCTTCTTTTCAAGAAAACTATCAGAAGCGGAAAAGAATTATGATGTGGGTGATAGAGAATTGTTAGCTATTAAAGAGGCCTTAGAGGAATGGAGATATCTACTCGAAGGGGCAGTCCATCCTATCCTGATATACACTGATCACAGAAACCTGGAGTATCTTAAAACAGCAAAAAGATTAAATCCCAGGCAAGCTAGGTGGGCACTTTTTTTCTCAAGGTTCGTATTTCACATTACGTATAGACCAGGATCAAAGAATGTCAAGCCAGATGCATTGTCCCGGATGTTTCCTGATGAGAATTCCCAAAATCTGCCTGACACCATCCTGTCCGATCAAAATTTTTTACTGTTACAATCAGAATTAGTGGATAAGATTCGCAGTGTTGCTCCTCCTTCAACTATGGAATCCTCACTTAGTCTTAAAGATGGTCTATGGATGCATGAAGATAAAGTATTTGTTCCTGAAGAATCTCGCCTTACAGTATTCAAAATGTGTCACGATCATAAGCTGGCAGGTCATTTCGGGGTTGCTAAAACACAGGAATTGGTGCAACGATACTTTTGGTGGCCAAATCTTAAAAAGGAGTGTAAAACCTATGTGAACTCTTGCTCAGTTTGCAATCGATCAAAAGGTTCTAATCTCAGGCCATGGGGTCTTCTGAATCCACTACCAGTTCCTCCTAGACCTTGGCATTCCATATCCATGGATTTTATTGTGGAATTACCTGTCTCGGAAGGATTTAATACAATTTTTGTGGTAGTCGATCGGCTGTCAAAATTGTCACACTTTACAGCCATGCGAGGAACACCTTCGGCTCAAGGGACAGCTAAGGTCTTCATTAAGGAGATTGTCCGTCTACATGGCTTACCAACCGACATCGTTTCTGATAGAGGTCCACAATTTACGTCCCGTTTCTGGAAGGCTCTTTGTAAATCCCTTGATATCCAACTTCGTTTCTCATCTGCTTACCATCCACAATCAAACGGTCAAACAGAACGAACCAATCAAACCCTTGAACAATATCTGAGATGTTTTTCTGCTTTCTCACAAGATGACTGGTTTAATCTACTTCCATTGGCTGAATTTGCTTACAATAACACCATTCATTCATCAACACAACAGTCACCATTTTTTGCAAACTATGGGTTTCATCCCACTATTTTACCAGACCTGGTCTCTGAAACCTCCGTTCCTGCAGCTAATGAACTTATTAATGCGCTGTCTGAAAATAATAAGGTATTACAACAAGTCATGGTGCAAGCTCAGGAAGTTTTTAAGAAGAAAGCGGACTGTCATAGAAGGGGTGACTTGGACTTCAAAGTAGGGGACCCTGTCTGGTTGTCCACAGTGAACCTTAAACTCTCCTGCCCTTCCCGCAAGTTAGGACCAAAATATATTGGACCATTTCCTGTGAAAAGAAGAATTGGCAATGTCGCCTACGAGTTAAATCTTCCTGATAGTATGAGAATCCACCCTGTATTCCATGTTTCATTATTAAAACCTACAGTTGCTAATCCCTTTCCTGGGCGAAGTATTGAACCACCTCCTCCAGTTCTTATTGATGGAGAAGAAGAATTCGAGGTAGAGGCAATTCTAGATTCAAGAAGAAGGGGCAATCGGATACAGTATCTGGTCAAGTGGAAGGGCTATGACCCAGAAGAGAATACCTGGGAACCAGTCTCTAATTTGCATGCTCCACGTTTGATCAAGAACTTTCATAAAAGGTATCCTACCAAACCAGCTCCAGTGGGCATCCAGAGGCTGCCCCTTAGGGGGGGGCATTGTCACGGTCAGTTACCTGTCCAGGACCGGCGGCTGGCACAAACGGATGCTGGCGGGTCTCCTGGTGTAGTTTTCCGGCGTGGAGATCTGGCGTTCTGCGCACCGCGGGCCGCGTTGCGCGGCGTAACCGTTGGTGGCGAGAGCTGCTGGCGTAGCGCTGTGCGCGCGCGTAGGAGGCTTGCCTTATGCATATTCTCTGCCTGATTGTGTTAGCGTGTGTGCGTGCGCATGCGCACGGCGTGACGCGCTGCGCATTGGCGCCAAACGGCCTATTTAAGTCTGGAGAGTGCCACTCTCCAGTGCTGTAGTATTGCAGCTAGTTTGTGAGTGTGTACTCCCGTGACCTGACCTAGAGTCTGCCTGTTTGTCTCCTGAATGCCGATCCTTGCTTGTCTGACTGCCCACTCCGTTGCCGACCTCCTGCTTGTACGACTGCCCGCTCTGTTAACGACTTCTGCCCGTCTGAGAACCCGTCCTGTTGCCGACCTCCTGCTTGAACGAGAATCTGATCTGTTGCTGAACTCTGCCTGTCCAAGAATCTGCTCAGCTCTCCAGTCACCAGCTGCCATCCATTTAACTGGGTTCCTGAGTCATTGCAGTACCCGACTCAGCCTGCGGGGGCGCTGCTTAACCAACCTGAACTCTGCTACGGTTCTGCAAGCGCTCCTGCCCCTTGGTTACTGTTGGCTCCTGTTCCAACCTCAGGGACCTCAGTTGGCAAGTCGCAGGAGTTGCTGTCCGGGGCATATTGGTCTCCATCCACAAAGGTACGTGACACTGCATGTCATCTATTTGCCCCAACATATTCAATCAATTGATTATGGGCATTTTATATTGATCAAAAGTGTGATCAGACAAGTTGGAAAATCTCTGCAATGGAGGGTTGGGGCAGAATCAGGTGTGGGAGTCAATGGACCACAGCACTGCACCTCTCATCAGGCAGGACAACACTTGTAGTTCGATCAATGCAAGATACGTTTTGGATAAAATCTGTCTAAAAACTGCCCCTGGAGGGGGAAGCCTCTGGATCCCAATGAGGCTTCCCCCATCCACTTCACCCTCCGGGATCCAGCGCTGGCAGCCCCCAAACACTATGTGCTGCAATATTTACAATCTGCGCTCCTGCCCAGCATCAGCTTTCTGCTCTACTACGCAGGCCTGGCTATTTCTGGCTGAGCTGATCAGAAACTGTATAGTGCGCCTGTGCGGTAAATACTGCTGCACGCTACTGCGCCTGCGCACAGCTTGTCCGGGCGGGGGGGGATCGGGAGTTAAGGGGAGCAATCGCTAGATCCCCTAGGCTCAAGAGGACAATGGAAGCCTCATTAGGACCCTGAGGCTTCCCCCTCCTGAGATAAGTAACTTTTTTTTCATACAAACAGAGGTAAGTGTGTGTGTGTGTGTGTGTGTGTGTGTGTGTGTGTGTGTGTGTGTGTGTGTGTGTGTGTGTGTGTGTGTGTGTGTGTGTGTGTGTGTGTGTGTGTGTGTGTGTGTGTGTGTGTGTGTGTGTGTGTGTGTGTGTGTGTGTGTGTGTGTGTGTGTGTGTGTGTCCTACCTCTACACCATTCAAGTCCAGGCGGCATCGATCGAATTTGATTGGATCGAATTCCATTAGATCAATTAAATCTGACATGTCCAATCGGGATTCGATCGATCGTGTGATCGATTTGCATCTGAAAAATACCCAAAATCGATCGAATCCCGATCAGACATATCTGATTTAATCAATCTAATCCAATTTGATCAAATTCGATCGATCGCGCCTGGAATTGAATGGTGTAGACGGGGCTTAAAGGAGTACTATCGATTGAAACGACTTTTTTTTTTAATACTCTATATTAGTGTACACATTACCACTAGTGCTAGGGGCACTTTAATTATTCACCCAGGTCTCGCTCACTATCCCTGCTTAAAAATTCATTTCTCACACAGCTCATAGTAGTTTGGGTCACCCTGAGCTGCTTGGTTACTCTGTCACACAGCTCACAAATATATTTCACTGTGTCACTCACAGCATGCAGGAGACATGAGGAGAAACAGGCTGATCTGAGGTGGTAACAGGAAACTAAATGAGCTGGAATATAACTAGCTATACCAGGAGTCTGTGTTTACACTCAGACTGGCTGCCTGCTTGAGGCGATTCACTCCAGGCTGCATCCACTTTACAAGCTGCTGAGAGGGGCAGACCACTGTCTACAATTAGCATTATTAGTATCTTTATCAGTAAAGAGAAGCAAAGATAATAAACACACATTGCTAGAATCTTTAACCCCTTACCACCATATCAATAAGATTCTTTCAGCAAGGTGATAATTAAACTATAAACTGAGGAGTTGATAGCATCTCCCCTTTGCAGAGACATGGTCTAGCCCTCTGGGAGCCTCTCAGTATTAGATACATTTTGTATCCAACACTGACGCAAAAACTGACGGAGGATTTTACAGCTGAGAGGAACAGCTGTGTGAGGAATCAAATTGCTCCTAGTACTTGCCCTAATGTGTGCTACAACATACAGCATTTAAAAATAAATGCATACATCGATAGTATTCCTTTAAGAATGCTTGATCCAGGAATAGTTACACTTGTAGAAATTATATGAATGATATTACATATCTAGCATTCAAGGAATGTGGGGAATGTGTGTTGTCATAAATCTTTGAGGCCTCTTTTCCACAAACTGTTTCTAGGCAGTGAAATGCCTCTCAAACTCTCACAACTGCTCACTGCTGCCTGGTAACTGCTTGTCGCTGCCTGGTAACTGCTCGCTGCTGCCTGGCAACTGCTTGCTGAGCACACAGCTCAACAGTTTGTGGAAAAGAGGCCTTAGTCAGTTGCACTGTTATCAAAAGAGGTTTAACCAAATTCCTCTGCCTCTTTTCCACAGGCAATTGAACGGTGTGCTCAGCAAGCAATTACCAAGCAGAAGCAAGCAGTTGTGAGAGTTTGAGAGGCTTTTCACTGCTTGCTGGTATGTAACAGAGAAAGACAGGGAGAAAACAAGATTCTGACTGAAACAATGCAGTAAATGTATAAAATGACCACATTTCTCAACATATCCACACAAGACTATTCTAAATATGCTATAAAATAAGGGAAAACACCAAATATAGCATTACACCGTATAGACCTTATCTGTGGCAACTATATACCATATTTTTCACTCCATAAGATGCTCCCCCGCTCCCCAAAAAAGAAGGTCCAAAAAACAGTAATACATTATGCAGGCCAGTGCTAGCTTCCCCCCCCCCCCAGCTATCTCTCCCATTGCAGTCCCTGCGGCTCCTGCAGAACATAACTGTCGCCTTTTCTCCAACACGCTACTCCCTCTATTCTTTTCATGGTGTCTCTGCAGTGTCACGTGCGTACTCACGTCACTCACGCTACCATTATACTTTGCTGGTGCCACAGTGAAAGCTTGGGGGGAGATCTGGCAACTACTTTCGCTCCTTAAGATGCCTCTAAACCATGGACATTCCATATTTAGAATATTTGTTTCCAGTTTTTTTTGTCCTATGTGCATCTTATTGTGAAAAAAATACGGTATTTCAGCTGAAAATCTGCACCAGATAAAACATCTATATACAAAACTTCTATTTTTCCTAGCTCAGCCCCCTACTTTTTATTTGCACAAGATAGCAAACGTGAATATATTAACAATGAAAAAAATGTTGTATACAAAATGCCTGCAGACCACCTTTACATTTCAAACTCTGACTGTGAGCCATGTCCCAAACAAGAGTACCACTATTCCCTCTCAATTCAATGCAAGGCCATAACAAATGTGACCATAGGCTCAACTGTTTAGGATGAATTTCCTTCTATTTGCTCATGGCAGAATACATAGGAGAAGGCTGACACAACGTTTCAGGGTCTTCCACCTTACAGGCACCTGAGGAAGGGGGAACTACTCTAAAACATTGTCAGCCTTATCCTATGTATTTTTCCATGAGCAAATAAAAGGAATCTCAGCAATAAAAAAGCTATATCAAGAATGTCTGCGTTTGGGAACAAACCACAGATTTTCTGGCTAGTAAGCTGGAATACTGCCTTATTGGCCATCCAAGCCAAAAAGTGCAGTCATGAATGAGAATACTGTTATAGTCGGATTCTCAAATAGCTCGGTTTAGTTGGTACGGGGGACAGAGGGAAGCTCCAGGCCGCATTCATAAAGTTATGCTAAAGCTCTGCCCTGGGCATGAGAATATGTGAAGAGGGCAGACCGGTCCACTGAGGCACGCTGGAGTCCAGGTTGCCTTGAGTGAAGAAACTCTGGATACATCTGAGAATAATGAGTAGCTAAACCTAATCTGCAGGGGAAAGCTGGAAAATCTTCCGCTATTACACATCATTTGTGCACTAAACTGGTTTTGTACACAACAGACAACACCTCTGCTTTCCTAACTTTCTTACAGGATTCATAACAGATGTGCAGGGAATATATATATTTCTATACAATCCTGATAACATTGTATAAACACTAAGACGAAATGTAATAATACAGCAATTACCACACAAATAAATGTAAATGCTTTTTGTAATGTACTATAAAAGATTAAAATGATGTATGAATGTCAGGATGCAGAATAGCTCAGATGGACTTCAGACTAGTGAAGCAACACACTTGGCTTTATGCTTGCAGCAGACGAGAAGTGCTTTATTATGAGGACTTGTCTGTGAAATAAGACTTTAGTAATGTTAGTGTTCAAATGTGAGATCCTGCATTGGAAAACCCGAATCATGCTGCACACCGCACTTCAGCACCCAAGCTAGTGGGCAGGATCACTCACACCACGATTCATGCAACTCTGATGCTTCAGCCTTGGAAGTAGGAAGCATCGTAGGCATGTGAACCGCGGTGTGGACTGCAACCCAGTGACCATGCCCACTGTATGTACTATATATATATATATATATATATATATATATATATATATATATATATATATATATATATATATATATATATATATATATATATATATATATATATATATATATATATATTTTTTTTTTTTTTTTTCAGGTTACCAAATGCAGGATCCCAAATTTGAGCAGCAACACTAGCCTTTAGTGTCTTTATAAAGCCATGTATACTTCTCATCACCGTGCCCTTCTCACTGTTTGTTTATTCACTACAGACACTAAAGCACACCTCTGACGGCTATTAAAAAAAAACAACTCATTCCTTTGAGGTCAAATCACAACGGGCAAATTGCATTAGTTGTGTCACTGGAGCCCCGTATAAGCTGGGCTCTTGCCTGCAGTCCCATCCCAATGAAGAAAATGTTTGCATCTCTTTACTGTGACTCTGGCACTGGAGATTCAGAAGGGCCAAGGCCCTATTCCTCAAGTGACGGGGCTACAGACCAAACCCAACTGATATGGGGCTCTTGTGACACATCTAATGCAGTTTTTTCGATAGGCCCTGGCCATGCCCACTACAGCAGGATTTATTGGGACAGCCAGTGGAGGATCGAAGCAGCCCAGGAGAACAGCAAGGGAGCCCACGGCCTGAAGGGTGCTGGCGGAGGCCCCAGGTATGTATAAATGCTTTCAATATTTTTTTTTTGTCTCAGGTACACTTTAAAACTATGTTGGTGATAATTTCTGCAATTTTACAAAGACAAATATATGCAAGTATGAATTGTAGAGAATGTTTAAACTTCAAGTTCTTATTGAGATTTTTCAAAAGCTTAGTAAGGTTTACAAACATTTGTAAGAGTTAACATACAACTAGATAGGTTTGTAATAATTAGCATATAACTAGATAGTCATTGATAACCATGGACCTTGCTAGTCCATGTTAAACATAAACTGTATGAACCTAAAACCAAAACAGAACAAGATAAGACAATATACTCCCAGCAATACTATCTTCTTTGGTCATGAAGAAACAGCTTGAGCTATTTAAATTAAAGATAAGGCTAAAGCTATACCAGTTCTCGCATGCTCTTTTTGTTTTACATATAGCTGATACGGTCTTAAATTCCCTGGCCCGATTATTTTACTGGCCATTAATAACTATTTTGTACCTCTAATCCTGTATTCCATGTCTAGATTGAGATATGCTTGTTTTATAATGTGGTCTAGTTGGGGAGGATTAGGGTCCTTCCAGTTAGAGATAATGCTTTGCCTTGTGGCGCATAGAAGGTGTGTAGTTAGTAGTCTTAAATGATGGGGTATGCACTGAAGGTCAATATGTAGGAGTGCTAGCTGGGGGTTGGGTGTGAGTCCAACCTACGGAGTCAGATATTTCAGAGAAAATGTGCGCCCATAGTGGTGCGATTTTTAGACATTGCCATAGAATATGAAGGAGTGAACCCGTTTCTCCGCATTGTCTCCAACAAAGATTAGTTTCATTGGATTGGAATTTAGAGATTTTGGTGGGCGTGTAGTACCAGTTTAGCATTATGTTATGAAGGGTCTCCCAATGAGATGCGCATTTGGAGTATTTAAAGATGTGGTGCGTGGCTTTTTGCCACATGTCTATGGTCAAGTTTATATTAATTTCCCTGGCCCAGGCATTAATATATTTATTTAGTCCATTTTGATAATGTTGCGTTAAAAAGCTATAGCAGACTGAGATGCCTTTTTTAGTTAAAATGTCCTGTTTCGAATGTGGAGAACAGAAATTTGGGCCAGGTAGGGGGAAATTTGTTGAAAGTATTTATAAAATGTCTTAGTTGGAGGTAAGTATGAAATTCTGAGTTGGGGATTTAGAATCTATCCTTAATCTGTTGAGAATTGTAGAGAATGTTTAATTCAGAGTACGGAGAAGAGTAATGCACCCAGTAACCTGTTCTTTCAACCAGAACTTATACTGTATATGCACAATTCCACAGGGATTGTCCCTAAGTGGTTTACGCAACTTGAAAACAGACCAAGCAAATGCTATATGCTCATTAACCATATCTGAATTTTAATTCAACAAATGGAGAGAGGGCATCAAGTCCTCACCTCTTCCCCAAGACCCTTTGCTGCAGAATGGTGCAGGGAAGCAGGTTAGAAAAGAGCATAATTACCTGTTGCAACAGAAAAAATCCCTGTACCCTGCATATAGTGTGTGCCGGGGCACAGATAATCATAAGAACAAGAGAGCACAAACTATACAGCTTACCATAAGCACCACCCATGGGTCAGCAAAAAATATATTACAAGTTTATTAGTACAATCAATACACTATGGAATCGACATAAAATCAATTAAAATACGGTAATCCTCTCAAACAGTATAAATGACCATATGTGGTATAATACATCACAATAATATATACAAACTATGATAGGTATAAATTAATGCCCAATGTGCTCAATAATAGCTACCTAGGGGTGTAGAACCTGGGTTCTAAAGCATTGATCATAAGTGAAAATACCTGTATATATTGTGATGTCATACGACAGGTTAGGGAATAGATATGGGAGACAGGATCACTGGATGGAGCCCCTGTGTAACATTGCCACCAATCCAGCTCAGGCTGCTGCCACTGAAGAGTCTCTACTGAGCCTAAGGACACAGCAGAAACTATTGCAGTTGCTACAGGGCCCAGTAGCAATTGGTGACAACAGTCCATTCCCAGCCTACCTATAGAGACAGTCAGCCCCTTGTTGATTTTAGCTGCAGTGAATTTGACAGTGTAGCAGTAGCCAGGGCAGTGAGGTATATTTTTGGGAGTTAGTGTGGGGTAACTATCTGTGTAGCAATTATGGAGATATATATATATATATATATATACATACACACACATTCATTCATCATCATCAGGGGCTCCAGGCATTGGGGTTCCTGGATTTGTAGTAAATTCAGCATCTACCCCTATAACCCCCTCCTCCCACACATTTCATGCCCCACCCGTTCCCCTGATGATGTTACAGCCTGGCTTCTGCAGTAATGGTGAGGTAGGGTAGCTGTCACATGTGGATGGGGAGAGGCTTGGCAGTAGTGTGCAGCCTTACTACCTGATCAGCACACACTGACGCAGCACAGAGTCACTATAATTAATCCTATAATTTGGCCACAGAGGCCATACATTTGCATCCAGCTGTACATTGTTGAGTCCATCATGGGAAAATCCATAAAAATCTTGAATAACTACAAGTGATAAAATAAAAATGTTTTACCCCAATTAACTTGTTACCACGAAACAACAGAGGAGGAAGTGCGCTGGGGTTGCCGGCCTTGTCTCTCATTTCTGCTCTCAAATTGCTGTCTACAGATATATCCACTGTCTCGTAGGGTTGTCCACAAGTGTCCAAAATGCGAGTCATTTCTGCCTGGTGAGCCTTTGTCTGGATAGTAAAAAACAGCAAGATGAGTGGTGGACTGTAACCATGTGACCACACTACAAAATAAAGGCAGGTGAAAATCTAATTCAACTCTAAGCTTTGTTTCAGCTTACTGGCAATTTTGTGTGCACACAAAACACAGCTATTCTGCAGTGTTCCTATCAAACTGTCAGATTGGACTGTCAAAGCTTGCTGCCAAACTGTCACTCACTTTCCCTTACATCCAACTGTGGCCAGTCTTCATCCATAGAGTCCACTGACGCCATTTCTAGAGGCCGGCATGGAAGCCGTCAGCTGTCTTCTCTGTCAGGGGAGCATGTGCTACAACTATGCCCTCTTACACTTGCAGTGGAGCTTCAGCACTGGCACAGAGGCCAAGATTATTTTGACACAGCCTATCAGCATCCAGTGCATTTTCGACTTAGCAGCTGGGGAGTGCTGTATGCCATTAGCCCCATCACTTGTCAGTCACTGCCTTGTTGCCTGTTAGTCGGTTCAGTCAGTCATGGCCCTGTCACCTTTCAGTCAGTCACTGCTTCATCCACTATGAGTCAATGCAGTCCCTCCATTCAGTATTTTCTAATTCACCCTGACAGCTACTCTACTCATTCCTGTCAGTATCGCCTTCCGGTCCACCCTGCCAGTAACTCCTGTCCACTCTGCCCATCACTCCCGCCCTCCAGTTCACCATGCCAGTCACTTTAGCCCCTCTTGTCAACATCCCCTTATCCCCTGCCAGTTCCTTCCATTAGACCCTGCCATTTGCACTCCTGGGCGCATATGCAATTCTCTTTTTCTCCTGAGTTTTCTCCTAGTTAATATTTTCAAATAAAATTCCTTTTAATACCCCCAGCAAGCAAAAAATAAAAAAATAAATACTTAAAGTTTTTAAGGAACTTCCGTCAGCTACTTTTTGGTACTTTTTCAATTGTAACGTACCAAAATGTTATTTTGAAATAGAAGATAAAAAAAATTATCTCCTAGGAGGAAACTCAGGAGAAAAACTTTATTGCATATGGGCCCTGGTCTTTCCGTCACCGGTGGGGCAATACCAGGGATCGTGACCTGGTGGCCACTAAGCAGCCAAGTAGTCTGTCACCCACTAGTTATAAAACTTTCATTATCACTGATCGCAGACAGAGCAAGTGGAATAAGCCAGGCAATAACATTGTGAATTAAAATCCAGTGTGCAAAGGGAAAAACAATGTGGCACCAAATCTATTTCAGAAGGAAAAAATAATAATAATATTGGACTAAATTAAGAGTATAAATAATGAAGATCACACAGAGGAACACCTTTATTTTTTTTTTAATGACTCATTAGAACACATGCGGAAAGAACTTCAAGTTGCTACAGGGAATATTTCACAATCCCTGTTGTGCAGGAAAGGGAAACAAACAGCAAGTGCAGTTCTGGTTCCACCCCTATTTATTCAGGTAAAAAAAAAATGGCAAGCTGTCTTTTCAGCTGGCCATACTCTATACAATATTTTTGCCCAATTAGACATTTGATAAAAATGTCTACTTGGGCAAAAATTGTGGTTAAGTATGGCACCCCAGACGTCCTGCGGATGACATTACATGCTTGGAATGGCGGTTCTTGGCCAATGTCAATCAGAGCAGTGGAATGGTGTATGAATAGCTTTAAAGGTTAAACTTTACTTATCTCTGGCTTCTTCCAGCCCCTAGCAGTCTATGGTCCCTTGCTACAGTACTGCTGCACCACTAGCCCCTCATAAAGATCACTGACCACAGATGTGGTTGTAGGCTTCTGCCGCATGCCTCTCTCGATCATGCTCCCGTACTCAGTAGCATTATGCATTTGCTTCTTCCAGCCTTTATTAGTCTATGTGGTCCCTTGCTGCAGTTCTGCTTCCATCCAGTGCTCTGTTAGCCCCTCCAAAACATCAGGGAATAGCTATGGTTGCAGGCTTCTGCACATGCGCCTCTTACGATCGCAAGCCCATGCTCTGCAGCATTCTGAACTTGCACAGTTTAAGTCTTTGTGACCTGCTCAAAAGCAGAACAGTCCAGGGTACAGGAGAACGATAGAGGTGTGCAGATGCTCCCACCCAGAAGCCTGCAACCACAGCTGTTGTCGCTGATGCTTTAGAAGGGCTACCTGTGTACTGGTGGGCAGCAGAACTGCAGCAAAGGACCACATGGACTACTAGGGGCTGATAGAAGCCCCAGCTCAGGATATGTGCAGTGTGCACCAGGAAGAAAAAAAAATGTTTAAAATGAACCTCCCCATAAGGGAGGTTTGTAATGGAGCATGGGAGGGGCGGTGGGGGTAGAGGGTTGGGGTGAGCATCACTACTTAGCTGGCAAATGCTCAGCTTCCCTGCAGTCTCTGTTGCCCATGCCGCAATCCATGCTAGAAAATGTAGGATGCAAATACAGAGATGTTCTCGGGTGTGACATTCCCAGGAGCTGTGGGTTAGGGCGGCTGCACACACGCTGGATTCTCAGCAGAGGCAGTCGTTATAGGCAGCCTCAGTCAAGTTTCATCTGGTGTGTGTACGGAGCTTCTTTGCACAGAAAACGGCCAAATGACTTAAAAATGTAAATGGACTAAATTCTATCAGACAGGTTTGTCCATTGTGGACAAACAAATGTTATAGATAGAAAAAGGGGAAATGCCATTATAAGCAAAGATCATTCATCTCTACAGACAATTTTCACACATTTGGAGATGCATAATTATTTGCAGAGTTTATTTTCATACTACCTTCACCACACAGATGATACTGTGCTCTCGACAAGCTCACATATTTGTCTGCTGCTATCTGCTACTTTGAGATAAAGCAACAGGATGCTGCAGCAGGACCTGGAGGGCTCACAACAATTCCAACAACTGCAAATCCCAGCGTCCACCCGCATGCAACCTCTACCACACCTGACACCTAGTGAAGCCCCCAACCAACCTCACCTCTCGTGAACTCGTCACCGAGGTCATATACATCTTCAGAGAGTCACTCATCCTGGCTGCCCTGGTCTCCTTCTGCAGTGTAGACTAGTACGGTGTACACTTCCAACCTCTCCCACCACATGTTAGCACTCCAGCCAATCCTGCTCCACGATGCGACATGTGATCACCAGCTGTGAACTACACATCCCAACATGCAACGCGATAGTTACAAGTCTCGGTGTGTCGGGCTCCCGCACTGAAAGAGAACCACATTGTTACGTTTTAGGTGAATGTGCATTTCGTTAATTGATGTCTGTGCTTGTAACTAACTAATTAGGGAAGCATTGCAAGTAGTTAACTTTATACATTAAGCTATATAGTGTGTTAAAAGTGGACCTGAACGCTTCTTGCACAGGGCAGAAGGAAACCAGAGAGACATGCACCCTGTATGTATACAGAGTTTAGCCTGTCTAATTGCCCCTCATTTGTGTAATCACAAGTTGTAATTTGATCTCTCCCCATGTCACCTGACTGCCTTGGCAGATAAGCTCATTTGAAAGCACAGGATGTTAACAATAGCTCTGCTTACATGAAAGCAGGAAGTAGAAACAGTACAGATTTATTTCGGGATTTGTATGAGCTGTACCAAATATTTTTCTTTAAAAGTTATTATGCTGATGCAAATCTTTTAGAGCAGAGAGGAAGTTCTCAGTTCAGGTCTGCTTTAAAGGAAACCTGAGATGTAAGAATATAAAAGTTTTATACATACATGGGGCTTCCTCTACACCAATCCCTCCCACCCTGTCCTCCTCCCACTCCTAGTTTGCCTGGTATTAGCCTGTTAGCAGGCACAGAACGCTCCAAGCCGCAGGTTCGAGACGGGGGTGCGGGGGCAATCTGCGCCAACTGGGCAAGCCAACGGCTTCTACAGAGCAAACAAGGAGGTGGAGGAATACAGCGAGGGAGCGATTGGTGCGGAGGTGGCTGGAGGAAGCCCCAGATATGTAAAAAACTTTTATTTTCTTACCTCTCACGTACACTTTAAAGAAAACCTATGTTGAAAAGAAAAATAGAAACCTCAATAGAGTAGCCCAGAGGCTTCTGGATCCACGAGACCACGGCCAGTGGATCCTAAGGTACCTAACTTTTTCTTTGAAGTTAGGCCTCTTTTTCACAGGCAATTGATACGCAGTGAAATGCCTCTCAAACTCTCACAACTGCTTGCTGCTGCTTAGTAAGGGCCCATTCACACTTGCTGTTAACAAAACGCTAGCGCTTTTGATAGCACTTTGCTCTGACGATTTTTGGTGGTTAACGCCCCCCCAAAAAAAATCGCCATTCACACTTGCAGATTTTTTGGCGACCGCGTTTAGAGCTTCTATAGCACTGAAATGCGATTGCCAGGAAATCGCCTGAAAATGGTGCAGGCGACACGTTTGCATTTTGCATTTTTGGGCGATTTGCAGCAATTAGCGCAAATCGCCCAAGTAAGAACGGGCCCATAGACTTTAATTACATTAGCGCTTAGAAAAGCGCTAGCATTTGAGAGTTTTGCCGAAATCCCCGGCAAAACGCTCAAGTGTGAATGAGCCCTAACTGTCTGCTGAGCACACAGTTCAACTGCCTGTGGAAGTGATGCCTTAAATTACCCCTGAACCGGGCTGTAAATAATATACTTGTTATACTGCTTAATTTCCGGTGGTGTGACATACCTCACAGCATCTTCCTCCCCATTCAGTGCGCCCCCCTGCCCCGGCTAATATTCAACTTGAGCAGAACGTCGATGGTGGGCGGGTAGAAAGGGTCAGTACTGCCTCCTCTCTGCTCATCTTTGTCCCGCCCCCTCCACTCATAGCTTATAGTTTCTCATATGTGTTATTGCACACAGCACGCATGGTAGCTGCTCTGTGTGCGGGCTTGTGATTATTGAGGTCAGAATGATAGTGTACTAATATACACTATCGTTTTGACCTCAGTTATCACAAGCCTGCACACAGCGCAGCTCCCCTGCGCACTGTGCAGTACTCAGATTGGAACTGTAAGCTATGAGGTGCAGGGGGCAGAGCTAAGAAAGGGCAGAGAGGAGGAAGTACTGACCCTTCCTCCACACCCATCATCGAAGACTCAGTAGAGCGGGGATAGAGGGGGAGCTGGAGGGAGAGGAGGATTGTGCTGTGATATGCCACAGCACAAGAAATCAAATAATACTGTATATAAAAAGTATATTGTTCAAAACCCCTACTTTAAGCCCCCATTTAATAGCGTATGACAGCAAATTTGCATTCATTAGCCATGCATAGCTGTCTGTTCTTCATGATATAAATATATTAAAAGTAGTGGCTTCTAGCAGGCTCCGACCAGTAGCTCCTTACTGCCAGGACAGGAGACCTTCATTTCCCAGCACAAAGGCTTCACTTTACTAAGGCCTTGTACAAACGCTTCTTAGCAAAGGCCGTGTTGAGGCCGCTACATAAAAAAAATCTAATGTGTGAACTGAGGTCCATGAACCAGTAGCATAGCTAAGGAGCTCCGGGCCCCAGTGCAAGTTTTACACCCCCCCCTAGCACTCTTTACATAATTGATACGGTGCATCAAAACATGCCAAGGACCTCCAGTGTCAGAGGTGCAAGCAGGGGATGGGGTACAGTTTGCTAATTAATAATTACTATTCAATGCATCTATAAGAAGTTATCATTACCAGCACAGATCCTCATACACACCTTGTTTAACAGACATTCATCTGCAGATCAGACAATCTGCAGATCTGAAGATCCATCCTGGTGGATCTGATCTGCAGATGAATGTCTGTTAAACAAGGTGTGTATGAGGATCTGCAGATATCATAGACTATGAATGCATTTTGGAGGAACGGATCTTTTGCAGGAACAGATCTTTGGCAGATACTGATCTTTTGAATGTGTACAGCATCTTTGTGTGCAGCATCTTGCAAAGATTTCTATCTGATGGGGAGTTCAGCTCAATAGAATAGACTGTAGGTATGGCTCTCATACTACATGGAAGGGGGTAAAATTAAGTGGCCCATACACTCAGCCGATTTTCTGGCCGACCGATCGATCTCAAATCGGTTGGCCAATCGACCGATCGATAGCCGATTTCGATGGATTTCCATCGAACTGGCAGGGTGGAAAATTTAGGTTGATCTGATGAGATTGCTTATCTTTTTGCATTGGCCTTAATGGAAATCTGATGGCAAAAAAATGCCATCAGATCGAATTTCAATAGATTTCAAACTGAAATCTATTGGAATTCTATCCTGGTAAAAAAATGTTCTAAAAACACATCAGATAGATCATCAGATGCATTTCTTATCTATCTGCTGACAATCTGACGAGTGTATGGGAACCTCTAGTCTGTGATCTTTCATTTTCCAAAGACTATGGTCTGATGTGTGTATGCACCCTTAGGCCTCTTTCACAGTGGGACATTAAAGTCGCACGTTTAAAAAAAAATAAAAACGCACACTAAGGCACAGCAATACAAAGTCTGTGCGACATTCACAGTGCACACGTTGCGTTGTGTGTAACAATATTTAGTAAGTGCTGCATGCTGTGCGTTTAGCAATACATCTGCTGTGTTATGTGTGTTGCACATGCTCACTCTTTTTTTGTGAAAAATGTAACGCAAGTGCCGTTTTCATTCCATCAGTATGCAACGAAAACTGTGCACCAAGAGACACATAACATAGTACAAAAGCACATCCAATTTTATAAACCTACATGCACTGTGTTAGGGGCACGTTGTGCGACTTTAACGTCGTATCAAACACAACATCACACTGTGAAAGAGGCCTTAACCTCCCTGGCGGTAAGCCCGAGCTGAGCTCGGGCTATGCCGCACAGGGAGATATCTCAGCCTCTGGTGGGGCGATTTTCACAATGTAAAGTGCTGTGCGCGCAGCTAGCACTTTGCTAGCTGCGCGCACAGCTTGATCGCCGCCGCTCTGCGGCGATCGCCCGCACGCAGCGGCAGAAGAGGCCCCCCCGCCAGAGCCCTGCGCTGCCCGGACCAATGAGTTCCGGGCAGCGCTATGGGCTGGATCAAGTGCGCCTAACGTCAGGACGTCGGCTGACGTCCATGACATCATGCCGATCGTCGCCATGGCGACAGGAGAAGCCAAACAGGGGAACGCTTTATATACGCGGTCCCCTGTTTGCTATTGTTGCCGGCGGCGATCGGTCTAGAGGGCCACATGCGCCCTCTAGTGGTGTTTCATGTAGCTACCACTCTTGTTTTTTTTGTTTCACGTAAAGCTACCAAACAAAAAAAATTAAAAAAAATCACTATTTGAAAAAAAAAAAAATTAACCGCCAGGAAGGTTAAAGGGAACCTGAACTGAGTAAAATTATTTAAAACAAACATATGAGGAAACTTCAAAATGAACATTACATAGTTACCTTGCCATCAGTTCCTCTCAGAAGCTCACCATTTTCTTCTGACAATAGGCCTCAATTCACGAAGCTTTATCAAACACTTTATCAAATGTTTGATAATTTACCTCATGAGTAAAATCTAATTTTGAATTCACTAAGGTGTTATAGATTTATCGAATGTTTTCTCGATGAAACGTTCAATAAATCTATAACACCTTAGTGAATTTATTATATTTTACTCATGAGGTAAATGATCAAACGTTCGATAAAGTGTTTGATAAAGTATAGTGAATTGAGGCCAATGACTCCTTCCAGTTCTGACAACATTTTGTCAGAACTGAAATACAGTGGGTTGCAAAAGTATTCGGCCCCTTGAAGTTTTCCACATTTTGTCACATTACTGCCACAAACATGCATCAATTTTATTGGAATTCCACGTGAAAGACCAATACAAAGTGGTGTGCATGTGAGAAGTGGATCAAAAATCATACATCATTCCAAACAATTTTTACAAATAAATAACTGCAAAGTGGGGTGTGCGTAATTATTCGGCCCCCTGAGTCAATACTTTGTAAAACCACCTTTTGCTGCAATTACAGCTGCCAGTCTTTTAGGGTATGTCTCTACCAACTTTGCACATCTAGAGACTGAAATCCTTGCCCATTCTTCTTTGCAAAACAGCTCCAGCTCAGTCAGATTAGATGGACAGCGTTTGTGAACAGCAGTTTTCAGATCATGCCACAGATTCTCGATTGGATTTAGATCTGGACTTTGACTGGGCCATTCTAACACATAGATATGTTTTGTTTTAAACCAATCCATTGTTGCCCTGGCTTTATGTTTAGGGTCATTGTCCTGCTGGAAGGTGAACCTCCGCCCCAGTCTCAAGTCTTTTGCAGTCTCCAAGAGGTTTTCTTCCAAGTTTGCCCTGTATTTGGCTCCATCCATCTTTCCATCAACTCTGACCAGCTTCCCCGTCCCTGATATAGAGATGTACACCCCTGGCATGATGCTGCCACCACCATATTTGACATTGGGGATGGTGTGTTCAGAGTGATGTGCAGTGTTAGTTTTCCGCCACACATAGCGTTTTGCATTTTGGCCAAAAAGTTCCATTTTGGTCTCATCTGAACATAGCACCTTCTTCCACATGGTTGCTGTGTTCCCCACATGGCTTGTGGCAAACGGGACTTCCTATGCTTTCTGTTAACAGTGCCTTTCTTCTTGCCACTCTTCCATAAAGGCCAACTTTGTACAGTGCATGACTAATAGTTGTCCTATGGACAGAGTCTCCCACCTGAGCTGTAGATCTCTGCAGCTCGTCCAGAGTCACCATGGGCCTCTTGACTGCATTTCTGATCAGCGCTCTCCTTGTTCGGCCGGCCTAGGAGTTTAGGTGGATGGCCTTGTCTTGGTAGGTTTACAGTTAGCTTGAACAGTGCTCCGTGGGATGTTCAAGGCTTTGGAAATCTTTTTGTAGCCTTAACCTGCTTTAAATTTCTCAATAACTTGATCCCTGACTTGTGTGTTCTTTGGACTTCACAGTGTTGTTGCTCCCAATATTCTCTTAGACAACCTCTGTGGCCCTCAAAGAGCAGCTGTATTTGTACTGACATTAGATTACACACAGGTGCACTCTATTTAGTCATTAGCACTCATCAGGCAATGTCTATAGGCAACTGACTGCACTCAGACCAAAGGGGGCCGAATAATTATGCACACCCTACTTTGCAGTTATTTATTTGTAAAAAATGTTTGGAATCATGTATGATTTTCGTTCCACTTCTCACATGTACACCACTTTGTGTTGGTCTTTCATGTGGAATTCCAATAAAATTGATTAAGGTTTGTGGCAGTAATATGACAAAATGTGGAAAACTTCAAGGGGGCCGAATACTTTTGCAACTCACTATATATTGCTGTCAGTTATAGCTGAGAGGACAACAGATGTGTCCACGTTTCCCAATGGCTCAAATGAGCAGTTACAGTTTAACAGTGTGCTGACCAGGAAGCTGTTATGGGGTTTTCAAAATGGAGGACGGAGAATTCCCTTGATCACAGTGGACAAACCGGGTGCAGGAGAGGAGAAAGAGAATGAGGAGTAGACTACATAGGAGGTAAGTATGACCTGTGTATGGTTATTTTGACTTAATTTTCACTTCAGGTTTTCTTTAAAGGCGTACATTAATAAAGGTGGATGATAAAAAGGGGGACGAGGCAATGCCTATAGTAGAATAGTGGCAATTATACCGATATTCTAGTATCCACCTCCCCTCTGAAACCCAAGTCTTACACTAACCCTCCCCTATCTACGCCAAATATTAACATAACCTCTGTATATGCCTAACATTAACCCGGTGTCTAACCCCCTCTGCCCCTAATGCAATTACATTACCTGCCCCAGCTATACTGTAGCTGAGTGACCAAAGCTAACTTACAATACTGTGGTGCCTATAAGAAAACTGGCCACCTGAATTACCCATTTGGCACTTACCTATATTATAGCCAAGCAGCTATTTCCGCTTAATTGTGGCTCTGCCGATGGCCAGAGTTTGCCTATCCTATAGGACGAACTCCGGTTCCAAAATAGTGACCATATATTATATAGCAGCATATAGTGGTGCCCAATGTATATGGCACACCTTGTGCCCTTTTTATTTGTTTTGCCCTTGAAGAAAATCTGAGACCAAGCTAGTAAAATAATTGATACTTATCTGGGGCTTTCTCCAGCCACCTTCAGGCTGTAGGCTCCCTCACCGTCTTGTCAGCTAGCTGACTGGCTCAGAAACCTGGCTCAGACGCTCATGAACAGCATCCTTCCAAACTAGACAAACAACTGTACATCTAGGAACACCATATGGACATTGAATATGTCATTATCTATAAAAGGAGAACCGCCCTATTGAATTTACCAGTTTCATGCTGGGCCTGAATCAAACCACAACTTTAATCCTGATAAGCATGGCTGGGCACATCCAAACACAACACCTTGGTACAGGCTAAACAACAAACATGAACAATGAGCTGATACATTATAAACAGTTATTCATCAATCTAACCAAGGCCCAGTGCACACCAAAAACCTCGAGCAGATTTGCAAAACGCTAGAGGTTTTTGAAGCAGATTTCAGAGCGATTCTATGCATGTTTAGAGAGGTTTTCTAAACATGCCTAGAGTTTTTTGAGCATTTTTGTGTAGCAGATTACAAATATTGTTACAGTAAAGCTGTTACTGAACAGCTTCTGTAACAAAAAGTGCCTGGAAACCAGCTCTGATCTAGCGTTTTGCAGAGCCGTTTTCCACTTTCCTATACTTTACATTGAGGCAGAAACGCCTCAAATCTAAAAAATGCTGCCGTTCCTGAGTTTGCATTTGTGGAAAAAACGAACCTCTCTGGTGTGCACCAGCCCATTCAATTTCATTAGCCAAGCGGTTTTCCCCCTGCAAGAGTTTTAAAAAACGCTCCAGAACCGCTCTGGTGTGCACCAGCCCTAACTTCTGCTTAACCACTTGCCGACCGCACACTCATAACGTGCGTCGGCAAAGTGGCAGCTGCAGGACCAGCGACGCAGTACTGCGTCGCCAGCTGCAGCCTAATTAATCAGGAAGCAGCCGCTCGTACGAGCGGCTGCTTCCTGTCAAATCACGGCGGGGGGCTCCGTGAATAGCCTGCGGGCCGCCGATGGCGGCTCGCAGGCTAGATGTAAACACAAGCGGAAATAATCCGCTTTGTTTACATTTGTACGGCGCTGCTGCGCAGCAGCGCCGTAAGGCAGATCGGCGATCCCCGGCCAATCAGCGGCCGGGGATCGCCGCCATGTGACAGGAGACAGCCTGTCACTGGCTGCACAGGACGGATAGCGTCCTGTGCAGCCGGATCTCCAGGAGGGGGCCAGGTAGGAGAGGGAGGGGGAGGATTTCGCCGCGGAGGGGGGCTTTGAGGTGCCCCCCCCCGCCACCCACAGCAGGCAGGAGAGATCAGACCCCCCCAGCACATCATCCCCATAGGGGGGAAAAAAGGGGGGCAATCTGATCTCCCTGCCTGCACCCTGATCTGTGCTGGGGGCTGCAGAGCCCACCCAGCACAGATCACTCAAACCAGGGCTGGTCCTTAAGGGGGGGTAAAGGGTGGGTCCTCAAGTGGTTAAATAAAGTAGTTAAAAGCTAAAACCTTGAAAACACAGACAATTTGCGGCATCTTGTGGTGAAAAATAAATATTGCATTCTGAGAAGCAGTAACTTGTATCTGACAGCCTGTATGAGGAATGGTTATCCATCCTAGCAAGATCTATTGAGTTGCCAACTGGTATCTCCTCAAAGTCCAATCTGGCGAGATAATGACTTCAAATATTGCATGTGCGGCTGAGAGGGCTGTCAGAATAAATAGCCCCTCAGTTCAGACTTGTTGTGGGGCACCCAAAACAAGGATAGAGGGGTTGGTTTTAACCTGTTCTTAAAAAAAAAAAAATATGATGTGATCACTAAGCATTTAAACAGGAACTCCAGTGAAAATAATGTAATAAAAAAGTGCTTAATTTTTAGATGTATAAATGATTTAGTCAGTGTTTCCTCATTGTAAAATATTTCCTCTCCCTGACTTAAGGCTCATACACACATCAGACTATAGTCTTTGGAAAATGAAAGATGACAGACCAATCTTACCACCCTTCATGTAGTATGAGAGCCATACTCTACACAGTCTTTTCTATGGAGCTGAACTCCACATCAGAAAAAAATCTTTGCAAGATGCTGCACACACAGATGCTGTACAGACACAAAAGATCAGTATCTGCAAAAGATCTGTTCCTGCCAAATATCCATTCCTGCAAATTGCAATGATAGTCTATGAGATCTGCAGATCATCATACACACATGATTTAACTGACATTCATCTGCAGATCAAGCAATCATCCGCAGATCTGAAAATCCATCCTGGTGGATCTGATCTGCAGATGAATGTCAGTTAAATCATGTGTGTATGATGATCTGCAGATCTCATAGACTATCATTGCAATTTGCAGGAATGGATTTTTGGCAGGAACAGATCTTTTGCAGATACTGATCTTTTGTGTCAGTACAGCATCTTTGTGTGCAGCATCTTGCAAAGATTTTTTTCTGATGTGGAGTTCAGCTCCATAGAAAAGACTGTGTAGAGTATGGCTCTCATACTACATGAAGGGTGGTAAGATTGGTCTGTGATCTTCCAGTTTCCAAAGACTATAGTCTGATGTGTGTATGCACCTTTACATTCAGACATTTATCACATGGTGACATTTTTACTGCTGGCAGGTGATGTCACTGGAAGGAGGAGATGCCGCTTGATTTTTTTGGCAGTTGGAAACAGCTGTTATTTCCCACAGTGCAACAAGGCTCCAACAGTGTGATGTCAGGACCTCAGAGCTGTGAGGCGCTGACATCACACCGTGGGAGGGGTTTCACCACAAAATCAGCCATAAAGAGCCCCCTGATGATCCGTTTGAGAAAAGGAATATATTTCTAATGGGAAAGGGGACATCACCCTTGGGATGAAGTTCAATTATTGGTTACGGCTTTTCTGTAACTCCTTGACAGGAAATCCAATTGTTCCCAGGAAATACCGTAGTTTTCCTGCAAAGCAAAGAGCAGAACAGCAGTGTTCTCTTTATTACTTTAGGTTTTTACCAGTAGGATGAATATGCACATGTAAGGTGAGCCACAAGACAGTTGGCCTGGGTGTGAAAAAATAGAATCTGCCCTTAGCCAATATTTAACCACTTCACCACTGAGGGGTTTTACCCCCTGACCACCAGAGCAATTTTCACCTTTCAGCGCTCCTTCCATTCATTCGTCTATAACTTTATTATTACTTATCGCAATGAAATGAACTATATCTTGTTTTTTTCGCCACCAATTAGGCTTTCTTTAGGTGGGACATTATGCCAAGAATTTTTTTTTTCTAAATGTGTTTTAATGGGAAAATAGGAAAAATGTGGGGAAAAAAAATTATTATTTTTCAGTTTTCGGCCATTATAGTTTTTAAATAATGCATGCTACTGTAATTAAAACCCATGAAACGTATTTGCCCTTTTGTCCCGGTTATAAAACCATTTAAATTATGTCCCTATCACAATGTTTGGCGCCAATATTTTATTTGGAAATAAAGGTGCATTTTTTTCAGTTTTGCGTCCATCCCTAATTACAAGCCCATAGTTTATAAAGTAACAGTGTTATACCCTCTTGACATAAATATTTAAAAAGTTCAGTCCCTAAGGTAACTATTTATGTATTTTTTTTAATTGTAAATTTTTTAATTTTTTTTTAATTACAAAAAAAAAAAAAATGGGGAGTGTGGGAGGTAATGAGTTAATTTTATGTGTTAAAAGTCATTTATTTGTATGTTAAAAAATGTTAGGGTGTAGTTTACTATTTGGCCACAAGATGGCCACAGTAACTTTTTGTTTTAATGCGACCTCCAAGCTTCCTTCCGGAAGCTTGGAGGAAGAATAAGGAGGCTGGACACGTGAGTTTTTTCTCACAATGATCGCGCTGCCCATAGGAGAGCAGCTGATCATTGCGGGGCTTAGATCAACGAACGGGAATGGATTTTCCCATTCATTGATCTCTGGGCGAGCGGGCGGCGGCGGTTTTACTAGCGGCGGGCGGCGTGTTTACGAGCGGGAGCGCGGGCAGCGTCGGGAACGCGGAAAGTACGTGTTTCTCCGTCCCTGGTTTTTAAAGGATGGAAAAAGGGGCGGAGAAATACGTACGCGCGGGGGTAAAGTGGTTAAACAAGCTTGTTTCTTTTTGTAAAGCTAGGGATTTTTATCTTAAGTACTTTTTTCAGCTGTGACGCACAGCAATACAAAGTCTGTGCGACATTCACAGTGCACACGTTGGGTTGTGTGTAACGTGTAGAAATATTTAGAAAGTGCTGCATGCTGTGCGTTTAGCAATACATTTGCTGCATTATGTGTGTTGTACATGCTCAGTAATTTTTTTTTTTTTTTAAATGTAATGCATGCGCAGTTTTCGTTCCATCAGTATGCGACGAAAACGGTGCACCAAGAGACACATAACGTAGTACAAAATAACATCCAAATTTTATAACCTACATGCACTGCGTTAGGAGCACGTTGTGTGACTTTAACGTTGCATCAAACACAATGTCCCACTGTGAAAGAGACCTTAACCACTTTACCCCCGCCCGTACGTATTTCTCCGTCCCTTTTTCCATCCTTTAACCCCCAGGGACGGAGAAATCCGTACTTTCCACGCTCCCGCCGCTGCCCGCGCTCCCTGTAGCGCGCACTCCCGCTCGTAAACACGCCGCCCGCTCGGAGATCAATGAACGGGAAAATCCATTCCCGTTCGTTGATCTAAGCCCACAATGATCCGCTGCTTTTCCGCTAAGCAGCGCGATCATTGTGAGAGAGAAAAAAAAAAAAAAAAAAAAAAAAAAAAAAAAACTTACCCAGCCTCCTAGTACTTCCTCCAAGCGTTCCGGAAGGACGCTTGGAGGTCGCATTAAACAAAAAGTTACTGTTGCCATCTTGTGGCCAAATAGTAAAACTACACCCTAAATCATTTTTCACATACAAATTCATTACTTATACACAAAAAATTAACTCATTACCTCCCACACTCCCCTTTTTTTGTAATTAAAAAAAAAAAAAAATTAAAGACTTTACAATTAAAAAAAATACATAAATAGTTACCTTAGGGACTGAACTTTTTACATTTTTATGTCAGGAGGGTACAACACTGTTACTTTATAAACTATGGGCTTGTAATTGGGGATGGACGCAAAACTGAAAAAAATGCACCTTTATTTCCAAATAAAATATTGGCGTCAAACATTGTGATAGGGACATAATTTAAACGGTTTTATAACCGGGACAAATGGGCAAATACATTTCATGGGTTTTAATTACAGTAGCATGCATTATTTAAAAACTATAATGGCCGAAAACTGAAAAATAATTAATTTTTTCCCACATTTTTCCTATTTTTCCATTAAAACCTATTTAGAATAAAAATTCTTGGCATAATGTCCCACTTAAAGAAAGCCTAATTGGTGGCGGAAAAAACAAGATATAGTTAATTTCATTGTGATAAGTAATGATAAAGTTATAGACGAATGAATGGAAGGAGCGCTGAAAGGTGAAAATTGCTCTGGTGCTCAAGGGGTAAAACCCCTCAGTGGTGAAGTGGTTAAAGGGAACCTGAACTGAGTAAAATTATTTATAACAAACACATGAGGAAACTTCAAATGAACATTACATAGTTACCTTGCCATCAGTTCCTCTCAGAAGCTCACCATTTTCTACTGACAATGGCCTCAATTCACTAAGCTTTATCGAGCACTTTATCAAATGTTTGATAATTTACCTCATGAGTAAAATCTAAAGCAGCCCTTTATTAGAGGCAGAGCATTAAGACAGAAGTCAAGCAACTGGCATTGTTTAGAGAATAAAAATGGCTGCTTCTGTATTCCTCTCACCTCTCGTTCCCTTTAAGCAACAGGCCTAGAACACAGCAATAGTGCAGAATACATAAGCTCCACTTCGATCATATGTGACATATCTGGTCTAAACAAGAGTGTGAATCATACAACATCAACCCTAGGGTGTGTTGGGTTGTAGTTCTGTATAATGTGGACAAACTGTACTTAAAGCACACCTGAAGGGAGAGGTATACAGAGGCTGCCATATTTATTTCCTTTTAAACAATACCAGTTACCCGATATCCTGCTGATATTTCATGCATTAGTAGTGTCTGAAGCACACACCGGAAACAAATACAGACTTCAGTCAAGAAAAAAAAAAAAATTAGACTGCAGGATCTATGGCTAAAAGTATTAGAGGCTGAGGATCAGCAGGACAGCTAGGCAATTTGCATTGTTTAAAAGATGATAAATATGGCAGCCTCCATATTCCTCTCACTTCAGGTGTCCTTTAAGTGCAAAAAAATTAAATAAAAATGCAAGAGGTATGCATGGGGACACACTTTTCATCCAACCTTATTCATTTTGGATCATCCCAAATCCTCCTCTGGAATAGATCTGAATTGAACAGAGAAGGGAGGATTATGTTACATATCAGAGGCATGCCAACAGTTTGACCGTATTCTGCAGAATGGTAACCACACAAAAAAAAAGCTTGCAGGCAGCTTGTTCATTCTGGAGTTTACCTTTTTCAGTACATGTCACCAAAATACTGTTAAAAAAAACCTACTAAATAATTATTACAAAATGCATGAAATAGTTTATTTGATCAAAGTAAAGAGAAAACAACTGAATTATGTTACACATGATATAACCGCATAGGCTCCAGGTATAAAAGTGCTGTCATAAATCCATAGTTTCACTCTGTAAATAAATCCAAGAAATGCGCTTAGTTTCTTCTCCACAAAATGTTAGGGTCCTCCAACATAATGCTTTATTGTGAAGACTGAAGTCTGCTTTGCAGACTGTAAAACAAGTTCCCAGGACTTTCAAGTGTCTTGTGCATCAACACAACAGTGGTACCGAGCAGCTGTGAATGTATCAGTCACTGTGTAATACAGTGTTCTCCCATGTCCTGTGCATAATGATCACTTATGGTAGTGCGCAGATCTTCAATGTCATTCTTCAGCTGCTCCACCCCCTTCACATACCTTTCAAGAGACAGCAAGTCCATTGGTTCTTCTTGGTCTTCTGAAATTGGTGTAGCTATTAAAGAAAATAAATACTATATTATAAGAGAAATAATACAGAGGTGAAAAATATTAATATGACAGATATACAGAATGTGGAATTATACTCAAGTATAAAACAGGGGTCTTCAGTAAAAAGCCAAATCTTAATTTGTGCAAAATAGTTTGGGGTATGGAGAGAATGGAAAACATGCAGAGGCATTTATCACTTTTTTCCACATTTCCACATTTTATCTTACAACCTTATTACAAAATGGATTAGATTTTTCCTCAGAATTATTTACACAACACCCCATAATGACAACGTGAGAAAAGTTTGAGATTTTTTGCAAATTTATAAAAAAAAAAAAAAGTTGAAAAAGCACATGTATTCACAGCCTTTGCCATGAAGCTCAAAATTGAGCTCAGGCGCCTCATGTTTCCCCTGATCATCCTTGAGATGTTTCTGCAGCTTAGAGTCCAGCTGAGGTAGATTCATTTGATAGGACATGAATTAGAAAGGCACACACACCTGTCTATATAAAGATCCCACAGTTTACAGTTCATGTCAGAGCACAAACCAACCATGAAGTAAAAGGAATTGTCTGTAGACCTCTGAGACAGGATTGTCTTGAGGCAAAAATCTGGGGAAAGTTAAAAGGGAAAATTTCTGCTGCTTTGATAATCCCAATGAGCACAGTGGCCTCCAACATTCGTAAGTAGAAGAAGTTTAAAACCACCAGGACTCTTCCGAGAGCGATCATGAGATAATGGCCTTAGGGAGGTAACCAAGAATCTGATGGTCACTGTCAGAGCTCCAGAGAAAGGAGAACCTTCCAGAGAGACAACCATTTCTGCAGTAATCGACCAATCAGGCCTGTATGGTAGAGTGGCCAGACAGAATCCCCTCCTTAGTAAAAGGCATATGGCACCTGAAGGACTCCCAGACCATAAGGTTGGTTTTAATAAAATTTGCCAAAACCTCAAGTAAAAAAACTTTTTTCAAGTTGTCATTATGGGGTGTTCGGTGTAGCATTCTGAAGAAAAAATGAATTTAAATCTAATTTGGAATAAGGCTGTACCAAAAAAAAAAAAAAAAAAAAAAAAGTGGAAAAAAGTTATGCGCCATGAATATTTTCCAGATGCACTGTACATATAAAATGTTTATTTCTCCCACAGTAAAATACACTATACTTTTTCCCTATGTTGCTGTCACTTACAGTAGTTACTGAAAATCTGACAGGTTTTGCCTAGTTATCTTCAAGGGAGATTCTTATTTATTTAAAAAAAACGCACTTACTGATTCAGACACCTGAATGCCAGAAAGGTTAGCAGGTCTGCCGGGTAATTGATATTATTTGTAAGGAAATGCATATATGGCCTGCCCCCTTCTGACTCTGCTATAATGACTCAGCTATAATGATTCCTGAGCAAAGCCAGTCTGAATGCTTAGTCAGGGATTTTATCAGGGCTGATTAGAAGCAGGCTGAACAGTGAAGGATGAAACAGAGAAGGGGAGGGGTTTTCTCTGATGTTCCCACTGATATATATGGTAAAATACATGAGGGTGCTTCGTCTCTGGTTCACTTTAAAGTCCATTTTAATCTGGGAGAAAGGTGTATTTATGCATAATTTGAAATTTTACAATTTTTTTGCAAGTGCTCCTTTAAAGGGAACCTAAACTGAGAGGGATATGTATTTTTCCTTTTAAGATAATACCAGTTGCCTGACTCACCTGCTGACCCTGTGTCTCTAATACTTTCAGCCACAGCCCCTGGACAAGCATGAAGATCAGGTGCTCTGACTGAAGTCAGACTGGATTAGCTGCATGCTTGTTTCAAGTCTGTGATTCAGCCACTACTTCAGCTAAAGAGATCAGCAGGACTGCCAGGCAACTGGTATTATTTAAGAGGAAACATCCATATCCCTCTCAGTTAAGGTTCCCTTTAAGGCTAGGTTATAATGTAGTAAAAGCTGCTTGATCATGCACCAGTGACATGCAGGAGCAGAGAAGGACAGCTAGTATGGAGGTCTAGTGCAGGGTTTATACACTCAGACTTGACATGAAGCAGTTTTGAACCATGAGCAGGGCTGTGGAGTCAGTACAAAAATCATCTGACTCCTCAGTTTATGAAACCACCGTCTGACTCCAACTCCAGGTAACCTAAATGGCTCAGACTCCTCAGTCAAATACTTACCAGAGCTGTGGATTTGGTACAAAAAGCATCCGACTCAGTTTATGAAACCACCAACTCTGACTCCAGGTACCCAAAATTGCTGTGACTCCTGGACTCTACCACCCTGAACATGCGGATCTTGACTGCCAACAAATTTCAAATTGCACCGCTAATGCTAAAAAAATGTATGTGTTCATGTTCCTGCACCAGTAGGAATGCATAAAAATGTACGCAATGCGGCCTGCCGACCCAGAGGTCGTCAAAAATTAAACTAGCTGGCGGCGGTGGACTGGAGCAGCAGTGAGTGACTACGAGGACACCGGATGGCTGCATGGGGCTGGTAGAAGCCCCAGGTAAGTGAAACTTTTTTTTTTTGCCTGACAATTCCTTTAAGAAAATCTGTTTGCATCGAATAGGTAAATCACCAGTCTTTCTACTCTATTCTACAAAAAATTTCAGGGCCAGCTACTCCCTCTATTAGCCAGATAAGTGAACTCTTCCTCCCTTAACTTATACACAAACAGCCGAGCACCAATAAACTTCCTTACATGTCTCAATGGGAAAACATTTTTGAGCATCCAAACAACAACAGATTGGGGGGGGGGGGGGGGGGGGGGTAGCGACTCCCTTGAAGCACTAGCTAAAGGTAACCTAAACAATATGGCCATCAAAGTCTCCCTTCACCTGCTGTATAGGACCTACCTGACCCTGACAGACTATATCTCATGGGGAATTCAGATTTATCGCCATGCTTCAGAGATTGTGGGGCCTCACAAAATCTAGCACACATTTAGTGGTACTGCCCGCAGGTCTCCCAATTGTGGGACAGAGCTCTCTAAGATCTCCAAGGTCTTTCATAGGGCCCTCATGAAAGACCTGAAAGTCCTACTCGTAGGCCATAAAAGCCCCAGAACTAGACACCCAAACCATAGGCTAATACAACATGTAGCAAATGCTACTAAAATATAAGTTGCAACCTACTAGAAATCCAATAAGCTGTCACTTAACTACTTCAGCCCTCAGTCGTTTTCACTTTATGCATCCGAGCAATGTTCACCTCCCATTTATTAGCCTATAACTTTATCACTACTTATCACAAAGAACTGATCTATATCTTGTTTTTTCCGCCACCAATTAGGCTTTCTTTGGGGGGTACATTTTGGTAAGAGCCACTTTACTGTAAATGCATTTTAACAGGAAGAATAAGAAAAAAACTAAAAAAAATTATTATTTCTCAGTTTTTGGCCATTATAGTTTTAAAATAATACATGCCTCCATTATTAAAACCCACGTATTGTATTTGCCCATTGGTCCCGGTTATAACACCATTTAAATTATGTCCCTATCACAATGTATGGCGAAAATATTTTATTTGGAAATAAAGTGCATTTTTTTTCCATTTTGCATCCATCACTATTAACAAGCTTATAATAAAAATAAATAAATTAATCTTTACATAGATATTTAAAAAGTTTAGACCCTTAGGTAAATATTTGTGTTTTTTTTTATTGTATTTTTTTTTATTATTATTATACATTTTATTTGGGTATTTTTGGGAGGGTGGGTTATAAAAAGTAATTTTTTTGAATGTAAATATAGGTTTGTTTTATTTATTTTTTGTGTGTAGCTGTAGTTTTACTTTTTGGCCACAAGATGGCAGCCATATTTACAGGACGTCACTTCTAAGCATAACACGTACGCTTAGAGGGACGTAGGGAGACGTAAGAGTCAGAAAAAGCGAAGCTTCCGAGAGAAGCGGTCGCTTTTTCTGCGGGGCAGAGGAATCAGTGATCGGGCACCATAGCCCGATTCACTGATTGCCTGGCTAACGAACCGCGGGCCGGGAGCACGCGTGCATGCGCACAATCGGCCGCGGGAGCGCGCCACATGGCCTCCTGGACGTAGCTAGTACGTCCAGGAGGCGAAAGTAGTTAAAGAGAATCTATACTCTAAAATTCTTACAATAAAAAGCATATTATTCTATTCATTATGTTCTCCTGGGCCCCCCTGTGCTGTTTCTGCTACTCCCTGCTGCAATCCTGGCTTGTAATTGCCAGTTTTAGGCAGTGTTTACAAACAAGACATGGCATGTGATAGGCTGAGAGGAGCTCAGTCTGTGGCTCACATAGAGACTGCAGGGGGCCTGGAGAGGGTGTGTATAGCTTCTATCCTATCACAGCAGAACAGCACATTCCAGCCTGAGTGCCTGAGCCCGACAAAGCCGTCAGAGGAAAGAAGATTAGATTATATAACATAGATAATATAGCCACTGTGCAACTAGGAAAGCCTGCAGTAATCCAGACCACATTAGAACAGGTATAGGAAGTTATAGGATAGAAGAAATAAGGCTGACATTTTTGTTACAGAGTCTCTTTAAAGCCATCATTAATAAGGTAGACTCTACCATGCTCTCAGAAAAAAAATACTAGCTAAAAATTAACCCTCCCCCCACCCAATTCCATAAAACTTGGAACCAGTGGCTAGACCACAGAGGTATTCAGGTTACCAACCTCAATATATAAAATTTGTTTCCCTGTGACTGCTGTGATGCAACCACTAGACGATTTACTATTATTTTAGTAATGTGACCGGACCGCTGTTATACCTCAACAACTGTAGTTGGTTAGTATGCTCATATCTGTACCTTAGCTACTCCAGATTTGTTTATGCCTAATTTTGTGCTTGGGACTGCTCTGATGAACTTGATCCATTGTATTGTATTTTATGCATTGAATGTATGTTATGCTCATTCATTATAATGTTTTCTACTCTGTCTATTATTTCAATAAAGAGATTGTTTGAAAACTAAAATATGTGTTTGGGCTTACCTCTGAGATTTTCATACACTTCTGGTGTCATAGGAAAGGGTTTCTCAAACCTGTCCTTCTCACTCCCCAATGGTGGATGTTTTGCAGGCAACCTCACCTATGCACAAGTGAGGTAATCAGTGTCTCAGCTAGGTGGTATCCACCTAGCTGAGAATCTAAAATTACCCCCTACCTGTGCATAGGTTAAATTGCCTGCAAAACAAGCACCATTGAGGAGTGACAAGGACAGGTTTTAGAAACACTGTCATAGGCAATAGGAATGCAGGGATATCTCCAGCTGCCATAGTCCGCAGCAATAATATACCATTTGGGAATCTGCATACGTTTTCTCACTTGTTCGCAATACAATAGGGGAGGGTTAATACCTCATTCAGTGCTGCACACCAACAGTTTCAGACCATCTTAAAAATGAATACAATTCCAGGCAAATCTTTCGACCCATAAGAACACCTTTAAGGCCCCCGGCAAAATCAGATTTGTAATACCGATTTGCAATTCCAATTTTCTCTGGATGCTAAGAAAAAAAAAAAACACCCGCATAAAAATTGCAGCATGCAGTACTTATTCAAAATTGCAAATCGGAATTGCATGTAGTGTGCAAGAGGCCTAAAACAGATTTTAGCATCAACACTGTACTTGTGATATGACTGATAAAACAATGGTTTTGAAGATCAGCAAAGGGATGGTGCCATATAGAAAGCAGACACTCACAAAAAGGGAGTATTTGATAACAGAAAAATGAGGGGAAAGCAGGGAAAATGCTGATGAACACAGCATCATTTAGCTGAGCTAGCTAATGAGGAGAGCTGTGCAGCTTAAAGGGACTCCGAGCAGTGCAGAAACTATGGAAAGATATATATCATTTTAAAGCTCTCTTTCTCCTCTTTCCAATGATTTATAAACCGCCGCCCTACGCTTTTTAGTTTTCGTTATTTTCGCGATTTAAATTGCCGCGGCCATGATTTCAATCGCGAAAATAGAGAAAACTAAAAGGCGTAGGGCGACGATTTAGGTGTCGCCAGAAAGAGGAGAAAGAGAGCTTTAAAATGATATCCATCTTTCCATAGTTACATTGTATTACACAGGACGACACTTTCCCCAGTGTCAGCAGCTCCATTCAGCAGAATGGAGCTGCTGCCCTTAGGAAAAAGTTGCCCTGTGTAATACAAGTAACTATGGAAAGATGGATATCATTTTAAAGCTCTCTTTCTTTTTTCTGGCGACACCTAAATCGTTGCCCTACGCCTTTTAGTTTTCTCTATTTTCGCGATTGAAATCGCCGCCGTGGCAATTTCAATCGCGAAAATAGCGAAAACTAAATAGCGTAGGGCGGCGGTTTATATATCATTGGAAAGAGGAGAAAGAGAGCTTTAAAATTATATGCATCTTTCCATAGTTTCTGCACTGCTCGGAGTCCCTTTAACTGAGTTGGCGCACATTTCTGCTGTGCCAAATCTTTACCCAAACCAACGCATGTTCAAAGGATTCTTGCAGCATGAAAAAAGTGTTAATATTTCAACTGTTCATTCCTCAAACTTGTATGGAGAAACTGTTGCTGTGCAATGGTGGGTTTCTATGAAGATTTAACCCAATTCCTACATGCCACACCCAAACGTGAGGTGTGCAGTGGGGAGGGAGTGCAACCATGTGTGCAATTTTGTTAAAGCCCAACTTTACCTATAAAGTAACAAGGTAATTCTAATAGCAATCCGGTTGATAATTGTCTATACTGTGTACAGAAAATACCTTTTTCATGAGAAATATGCACAAATATGCACAACATGCACTGCAGCTTGTTTTCTGCCTTCTTTGGCGGGTGGATCAATCAGGAGGAGGTGACAAGTATGGAGTATGGCAATAGTTTTCACGGTTTTGTTTTTCTTATAGTATTGTACACCACCCACCTAATCCAAATTTATATTTATTCACAAGAGACAGGTGAAAGCCTGTGGCAGTTACAATTACAGTGGGTTGCAAAAGTATTCGGCCCCCTTGAAGTTTCCCACATTTTGTCACATTACTGCCACAAACATGCATCAATTTTATTGGAATTCTACGTGAAAGACCAATACAAAGTGGTGTATGTGTGAGAAGTGGATCGAAAATCATACATCATTCCAAACATTTTTTACAAATAAATAACTGTAAAGTGGGGTGTGCGTAATTATTCGGCCCCCTGAGTCAATACTTTGTAGAACCACCTTTTGCTGCTATTACAGCTGCCAGTCTTTTTAAGGTATGTGTCTACCAGCTTTGCACAATCCTTGTCCATTCTTCTTTGCAAAACAGCTCCAGCTCAGTCAGATTAGATAGACAGCGTTTGTGAACAGCAGTTTTCACATCTTGCCTCAGATTCTCGATTGGATTTAGATCTGGACTTTGACTGGGCCATTCTAACACATAGATATGTTTTGTTTTAAACCATTCCATTGTTGCCCTGGCTTTATGTTTAGGGTCATTGTCCTGCTGGAAGGTGAACCTCCGCCCCAGTCTCAAGTCTTTTGCAGACTCCAAGAGGTTTTCTTCCAAGTTTGCCATGTATTTGGCTCCATCCATCTTTCCATCAACTCTGACCAGCTTCCCTGTCCCTGCTGAAGAGATGCACCCCCCCCCCGAGCATGATGCTGCCACCACCATATTTGACAGTGGGGATGGTGTGTTCAGAGTGATGTGCAGTGTTAGTTTTCTGCCACACATAGGCTTCAATTCATCAAGCATTACTGCATTCGGTAATGCTGAAAACAGCTGAGTTAACGGAGCACTTAAGAAAATGTTAATTCATCAAAGCTGTTACCGAATAAGAAGCTGAAATCACAGAGCAATGAGATAAATTACCGACTTGTGCTCAACACATGTCAGCAAATGTCAGTAAATGTTAATTCATCAAGGTTGCCACATTCGCTAGCACATTCGGTGTTTATCTCCAGCTCTCCCCTGTCGTTACAGGCTTCGAAAGCCTTCTGTGTGAATGTTTCACGATTGCAGGAGCAGGCAGCCAATAGAAACAGCCCCTGTTCTCCTGCAAGTGCCGCTGATAGGAGCTGATAGGTCACACAGGCTTCTTCACACAAGCTTCCAGACCCCCCAGGCAGTGAGCAGAGAGAACGGGACAAAAGATATCCCCAGATGTCCTTCGGTCGTTTAACCCTTTGAGTCCCTGTTTGAATATGCAAAGATGCAAGTGGTGAAATCACCAAGCATGGCATTTGTAATGTCTCCAGGAAGTTTATCTAGGTTGTGGCAAATAAGTAAAATGTTAAGAAACACTGATGGACAGATTCAGAGCAGCAGAGGCAGTATAAGTAACAGTAAATATAACACGTTTACATAAAGGGATGTCTGGATGCCTTCTATTGTTATCAGCTTGTAACAACACAGACATTCCAAGCTGCTCTGCACCACTCTGCTGTTATCTAACAGCCTTTGATGAACTGAAGCCTAAGTACTTCGGTAACTTAACGAACCTCTACCACATATGGGAAAATATTGATGAATTAGCACAGTGAAGTGTAAAATACCGAATGCGGTATTTTAAGGACTGGGGTTTTGTTATCGAACACCCTTTGATGAATTGAAGCCAATGTGTTTTGCATTTTGGCCAAAAAGTTCCATTGTGGTCTCATCTGACCAGAGCACCTTCTTCCACACGGTTGCTGTGTCCCCCACATGGCTTGTGGCAAACTGCAAACGGGACTTCTTATGCTTTCTGTTAACAATGCCTTTCTTCTTGCCAGTCTTCCATAAAGGCCAACTTTGTGCAGTGCATGACTAATAGTTGTCCTATGGACAGAGTCTCCCACCTGAGCTGTAGATCTCTGCAGCTTGTCCAGAGTCACCATGGGCCTCTTGACTGCATTTCTGATCAGCGCTCTCCTTGTTCGGCCTGTGAGTTTAGGTGGATGGCCTTGTCTTGGTAGGTGTACAGTTGTGCCATACTCCTTCCATTTCTGAATGATCGCTTGAAAAGTGCTCCGTGGGATGTTCAAGGCTTTGGAAATCTTTGTGGCCTAAGCCTGTTTTAAATTTCTCAATAACTTGATCCCTGACCTGTCTTTGTGTGTTCTTTGGACTGCACGGTGTTGTTGCTCCCAATGTTCTCTTAGACAACCTCTGAGGCCCTCACAGAGCAGCTGTATTTGTACTGACATTAGATTACACACAGGTGCACTCTATTTAGTCATTAGCACTCATCAGGCAATGTCTATAGGCAACTGACTGCACTTAGATCAAAGGGGGCCGAATGATTATGCACACACCACTTTGCAGTTATTTGTAAAAAAATGTTTGTAATCATGTATGATTTTCGTTCCACTTCTCATGTGTACACCCCTTTGTGTTGGTCTTTCATGTGGAATTCCAAAAAATTGATTCATGTTTGTGGCAGTAATATGACAAAATGTGGAAAACTTCAAGGGAGCCGAATACTTTTGCAACCCACTGTATATCACAACATGCTGTAGACTTGGAATTCATAGGAAGTCTGAACTAAAGACCCCACTTTCTGAACAGAAAACCAGCAAACCAAAAGGATCTTGTGTCTGTAGAGATAGGTGTGTACAGCTTCAGGTAAACCCAGCAAAAAATTTTCACGCTTTGACCAAGTTACTGAAACGTACATACGGTTTACAGCTCCATCCCTGCCACAGCATGGATTTCAATCTCCCAACGCCACGCACTCCCGCCACTGAACTTTGCTTTCTGATAGCTGAGCTCAGTATGCCGTTCAGGCACCAGTTTCCTTGGCCCCTGACCCTATGATCACTGTGAGCCAATCACAGTAATTCCGCAGTTCCCATTCATTAATCTAAGTCCCTGATTCAATGAACGCCGGCGTCTATGAGATGCCTGCATTCATTGCATCTTCCTGTTACTGTGCCACACATTACCTCTGATTCACATCCTTACAGACGTGAATCAGAAATAATGACTGAGGACATCTTGTGGCCAAATAGTAAAACTACATCAAAAAACATTTTATTCAATAAAAATACCTACATTTACATCTAAAATTAACAATTTCCCTCCCACACTCCCATATAGTACCCAAACACTATTTACATAAAAAAAAAAAAAGTTGCTTTAGGGACTGAGCTTTTTTTTATGTGAAGATAGTATATAACTTTTTTTTAATTTGTGGGCTTATAATTAGTGATGGAAACAAAACTGGAAAAATGCACCTTTATTTCCAAATAAAATATTGGCGCCATACATTGTACTTAGGAAATATTTTAAAAAGTTGCAATAACAGGGACACATGGGCAAATAAAATGTGTGGATTTTATCCACAGTAGAACGTTTTATTTTAACACTATAACTGAATTATAGCAGAAAACTGAGAAATAATGATTTTTTTACCTTATTATTCCAATTAAAATGTGTTTAGAATAAAATAATTCTTAGCATAATGTACCTCCCAAAGAAAGCCTAATTGGTGGCAAAAACAACAAGATATAGATCATGTGTTTGTGATTAAGTTATTGGTGAAAGAATGGGAGGAGCGCTGACAGGTGAAAATTGCTCTGGTCCTAAAGGGGTAAAAACCCTCAGTGGTCAAGTGGTGAAGGGGCGAGAGTCTTAGCACTGAAAGGGTTAAATTAGAAAATGCAATGCTCAAAGTATTACTTATAGCAATCAAAACGCATGCTTTCACAATTTAGCAGCTTTCATTTTGGGTCAAGTTGGGCTTTAAAACGGCTCTGAAACATATCAATACTTTATAAAAAAAAATATATGACATTTTTAGTGTTACTTACAATGTACTCCTAGTAGCATGGACAGATTGGGGTCTGAGCCCTGTGTTCTTTGTCTCAGCAGACTACAGATGGTTCTTAGGTCCTTCTGGCAACGATTCATCTCTTTATAAAGTTTGAAAAGCTGGGTAGCCTCATTCTGTGTAGGCTGCTCCTTTACACAAGATAGTCGCAATTGCTCTTGCAGGGTAACATTGCGCTCCATCAAGTCTTGGTTTTGTGCTGCCAACTGAAAAAATAACCTGCTTAATCTAGTGAAAATGTACAATGTAAAATGGCGATTGCCAGTTACTCACTGGTCATATCAGCTTACTGAAACCTGACAAAATCATTACCATAGCTGTACATTATTATTTAACCATTTCACATATAGAAATGGTTTTAAAGCTATTGGCCTTTTTGAGATGGTTTCAAAGACATACCTAGGCACAGGCCCTCATTAACAGATTTGCTAGAGTTTGTAGGTTGACGCCTACTTTCTTGTGTAATACAGCTTCCTATATAGCTCGACTACATGTTGCAAAAATAATTTGTCGCTAAGGCAGCATTTTGTGCAGCTGTGAGTAAATAATGTCTGAACTGATAGAATTTTAATGTTGCCAAATTATTGATGTTTATATTATGGGCACTTCACTAGCCAAGGTACTGGTAGTGTTTTGTGTATCACGAGGTACAGTATCCAAGATTATGACTGCATACAGAAAGACTGGTAAAAATGTATCTTACATACACCATTGTGGACTGAAATGTGTGTGGAGTGACCAAAACAAAACGGACATTGAATTGGGCTGTGATGAACGCCACAAATTGGGCACTACTATAGGGACCAATGCATTTTAATTTATATTGCGCCTGTGGAGGGTAATTTGGATGCAGGCGTCGGGAGTTCAGCAATAGTATAGCCGAACCTAGGCTGTGGTCATTAGTACCAGAGATTCGACTACTAAGTATCCAAACTCCAGGAAGCAGCAATGACCGAGATGGTGGAGTTTGGCTGCTGTGTAACTCTGGGTAGCAGTGGAGACCCTGGTAAGCAACACTTGATAGTGGCAGTGTAACGGTGGTCACTAACGGTACAATCTTTTTCATTAAATCTTACCAAATCTATGTAGTAGAAGAGAAAACTGAGTGAATATATTGAATGTTTACTATAGGAATTATGTTACATTACATAGACGTAAGATTGGATGAAAAAGATAGTATTGTTAGTGGCCACCTTTAGTGGTAGGGTAAATCTTGCATTGCTATGGTAACGCATGGATTCCGGTAATAGTGCAACACCTGCTACTCTTCTGCAGTTTGTACATGTATAATTGCCTTGAATCAGGTCTCATGTCACTTCAGACACTTTAATTGATGCATTTTACGTCATTTCATAATATGGTGTTTTACTCGGCTCGCTGAAGTATTCAGAACCAACATAACGGAGATGTGCTCAAGTAAGACTTGGATTTTCTGTTCTACGGATACAGTATGGCGGCTCATTTCAATGTTCAAACTTGTAAAGTACAATAGCCTACTAGGTATTCAGCAATTATTTGTTTGAACTGAAAAAAACTTTAAGAATTGATTAAAGAGTAACTGTCAGGCTGCAAAAGCCAATTTAAACCTCTATTCTCCTGTGTTAAACAGTTTAGAAGGAAGCCAAAAAGGCAATACTGAAGTTAAAATTCTCTCTTACTTTGATGTTTGCTGAACAGCAAGGCTGTATATTCACAAGCCCCTGAGAAGAACGACAGCCCACATAACAGATACTGCAAAGCATTCTGGGGCTCCTTCTCCCCACTGAACTCCCTTGGTCCTCCCCTTAATTTACCTATCCCACCCTAAGGCTGCTTACAGTGAGAAGTTACAGGCTCATGTTACAGCAGCTTGTAACCTCGTGCAGCCAAGCTCCCAGCACTGAAAAATCAACGTGCTTTTCACAGGGCACATTCCATTAGAGTATACTGCAGGAGTCCGCTATTGTTCCTAGCCACATTGCTAATTAATATTTACTACACAGTAGTGTTGTCCAGATCATGAACCATTTTTTGTGAGTCGAATCATCAGGAAGCAAGGTGAGGGAGGATATTACATCACATTTGGCTTCATACGAGACAGACAAACATGGAACCTGCCATGAGCATCATTCTCTGCAAATACTATATAAAAATTCTGTGAAATCCAAACGTGGACAGTGAAATGCATATGTAATGCAAGTACAGCCAATATTTAGCTACTGATATATGTGTGTTTTTTCTCTGAGACCCTATACCCAACAGCTCCTCTTTAAAGCAAATAGTTGATCTTACCTCTTTTACTGCTGCTTTTAGTTGTTGTAGAGCAGCTTCCTTCTGATGGGATTCTTCCTTTAAGACCTGACCTGTACTCTCTTCATGACACAGCTGTTCTTCCAACTCCTACAGGAAAAGGATGGGATTAGTGTGCACAAGAATAGCCTTTTGCCTGTCAGTTTTCAACTTCTATAGGTTTTTTTTCTCCTCCATATGCAGCCATCACCACTGCTATGCAAACAAAAGGTCTCCTTATTTAGGATTTGGTTAGGAGACATTTAACCACTACAAACCAAGTATACTAAACCCCCCTTAGTACCAGAGCTTTTTTCAGTTTTTAATACCTTCAGGTGCAAATATCTTGCTTATTTTTTAATCTGTCTAAACAAGTTTTTTTTTTTTAATTCAGGACAAATGTGGCTTTTTGGCACAATTTTGTTGTACTGAAGTTGGAATTTTCTCGTTTGATTTTTCTGCACTTCAAAGGCTTTATGAACTAACACCACATATATCACTTGCGCTAGTTAGATGTAAGCTAGAATAACTATTTTGAAAAAGTACATTTCTATGCAACTGTTCCGTACCGAATCAAACACTGTTTTGACAAAGTCTCTAAAATGTAAATAGTTTTTACATTTTACTGAATAAAATAATTGTTCTTACCTTTACTCTTTTGCCCGTCTGCTCTAGTTTTTTCTTTTGACTTTCCACCATCTATAAACAAACATTGGTCAGCATGGGAGAGATTTCCTCCGTGACTGTCTCTCAATGAAAGTATGTACGGTACCTTTCTAAGGTATTCCTGGTCTTTTTTTTGAGTTTCTATTTCCCGCTGTAAATTTTCTGCCTCCTTTAACAACCTCTTCTCTTCCATTTTCCAGTCTGTTGTTTCCAACTTCTTCAGGTCCTTCTGTAAACTAACACAGTATGTTCCAATAATTATACATGACAGAGTGAACACTCAGGCTAGGTGACTACTGATTGTACTTGGTACCTTTCAATGGTATTTAAATGTTCCTGTTCTTTGAGTTCTTTGGCTTCCAGTTTAGCTTCATTCTCTCTGAAAGCTGCTCTTAGCTCTCCCAATTTTATCTCCAGGTGACTCACTTGCTCTGTCAGGAGGCAATTCTTCTCATGGAGGTCTTTTGCCTGTAACAAAGTGCAGATTTGCTGTTTTTTTCCCCTCTTGGGGTCCACCTTACCAATCACCCACTATGCCCAAAAGAACTTCATATACTCTACAAATCCAAAGTATGGCCCAGCAATGACAACATGTGGCACTTCAAGTTGTAATCCCAGGGCCTTCTGGAGTATCACAGCAAAACATAGTGCCTTTTGGGAGAAAGGTACATGGTACTGAGGAATCCAGCATTGGGACTTGAGGGAGAGAGAGAGAGAGAGAGAGAGAAGCAGTCTGCTGCTCAGCTTCCTTACAGTGTCAGGCTATAAAGGAAAGCGTGGCCTTGGGGACAGTATCCAGCAGGGCTGTGAAGTCTGAGTCGAAAAATTTTGGGTACCTGGAGTTGGAGTCTGATGATTGCTATACAAAATCCACAGCCCTGGTATGTATTATACTAAGGAGAAGGGGCCATTTTGGGTACCTGGAGTCTGAGTCAGTGGTTTCATAAACTGAGGATTCTGAAGATTTTTGTACCGACTCCAGAGCCCTGGTATCCAGGCAGTCTGAAAATCTGGCTGATGTAGGGAGAAGTACCATGACTGCTTAGAGGATAGAAGACATCATGGCTGGGGTAAGGGTAAGGTCTGGAGGGGACTGTGATGCGTTTGTGACTACGCAAATAGTTAGGGGGAGGAGAGAGAATATTCAAGACACGAGTCATTATTAGGAAGTGCAAGGTATAAAATAGTTTAGGAAACCGATGTCCAAGACTATTATCCGTGGATGGTTTATAGAGAAGGCCTGTAACGCAAAATGTCTAAAAGATATTCTTATGAAAAGAACACTAGCATTTCTGAGTAAAGAAATTATACATCAGCAAATTACCAAACAGTTTTAAATGTTTCAGTATAGCACCACACATCTAAAGAACTGCATCAAACATTCCTAATTTTGTCCCATTTTTATTTGTTAACTTACATGCTGATTATTATAGGTTTAATGTAAGCCATATAATACTGCTGCAACTACTGTCAATACAAAGCATTTTATGCAAATTCTATTAAAGGTCTAGTGCATTTTACTACATATAAACAGTAAATTTACACTAATTAGCCTTGCACAAAATTCTGTTTATACATAGTGAAAGTACCAGCTGGCTGAGTCCTGTAGTTCCTTTTTCCAGTAGAGAAAAATTTGTAATTTTAAAGGACAGACCAGTTCTTTCTTTGCTGCCCAAACTCTTTCCCTATATGAGGTAGTCATGAAGGGGCTGGAAGTGGGCAAGTCTTTCTGGGAAGAAGATCACCTAACACGATCGATCTCCTCTCTTTGCAGTTATAGATTACCCAGCAAGCTCATGGTGAACCAGAACTCCTAGGTGTGTGTGTAAGGGGCTACAAAGGTCCAAAAAGCCCTCCTAAAGAAGGCAAACTTTTTTTTTCTTGCTCTCTTTGCTGGTAACAGATTAACTCTCTATGAGTGTGGCTGCAATGAAATGTTATTTTCCTGTTAATTGTATAAACATGCATTGAAATAATTCCCACACTCTACCAGTGTATGTATTAAAGGTTTAAATAATAATAATAAGAAGAATAATAATAATAAGAATAATAATAAATAAAAAAAAAAAAGACATCAGTAAGAAATAGTCCCTTGTTGGAAGCAGAACAGGGCAAACAGAGGTACATGGCTTTCTGAGTAGCATGCATCATTGATAAAATGCTTATTACACACCAAGCAGACAAGAACTGGGTAGGAGGAGATTGACAAGTTACTGAGCTGCAGTGCTGGCTACAAAATGCATCTCTCAACACCAGCAGCAGCATGGTCAGGTGATGGCTCTGTTCTGGGAAGTTAGAGCGGTTTACTAGCTGTAGAATATTCACTTTCCCTAGCAGCTGCTTTTTTTCCCTCATGGACCACTAGTACATTTCTCTGGTACAGCTGCATCAAATTTCAAAATTTCAAAGCAATGTCACAATATTCAAACCTTTATTGACAATTACAAAAATACCCAGAAGAGTGAACTAAGACTTTGAAAGGAAGCCTGAGGTGAGAGGAATATGGAGGCTGCCATACCATTTCCTTGTAAACAATGCCAGTTGATCTTCTGCCACAAGTTGTGCGAGTCAAAACCTTGGAACAAGCATATGGCTAACCCAGTAAAACCTGAGTTAGAGTACCTGATCTGCTGCATGCTTGTTCAGGGTCTATGGGTAAAAGTATTAGAGACACAGGATCAGCAGGACTGCAAGGCAACTTGTATAGTTTTAAAGGAAATGAATACTGCAGGCTCCTTATCCCGCTCACCTCGGGTTCCCATTAAAAGTAAATTCCTAAGTTTTCATGAAGCCTTTCAAGTATTCTGCCTGGTATGCCAGAGAGCAAATTCAGGGAACACTGGGACACCTTGTAATGTTGTAACCCCAAAACTCATCGGCATGAGATATCAGGATGCCTGTTCTTGATCTACTTCTTGAACATTCTAGCCACATGGAACTTTAGATCCTTGACTAGGCATGAGAGCAGAAGGGGAGGAAAGGGGGGCTGGGGATGTGTTGTCTAATTTGAGAGATATCAGGAAGAGTAGAGGCATTTTTTGAGAGGGGGGGGGGGGGGGGGCACAGACCCCCATAAAAAAAAAATTATATTAATATATACAGTACATACACACACACATACTGGGATGCAAAAGTTTGGGCAACCTTGTTAATGGTCATGATTTTCCTGTATAAATCGTTGGTTGTTATGATACAAAAATGACAGTTAAATAGATCATATAGGAGACACACAGTGATATTTGAGAAGTGAAATTAAGTTTATTGGATTTATAGAAAGTGCAAATTCATTTTAAAAATAAAATTAGGCAGGTGCATACATTTGGGCACTTATTTTATTGATTCCAAAACCTTTAGAACCAATTATTGGAACTCAAATTGGCTTGGTAAGCTGACCAACATATTCAGGTGAATCTAATTATGAGAGCATATTTAATGGGGTCAATTGTAAGTTTTCCTCCTCTTAATTTTCTCTGAAGAGTAGCAACATGGGGTTCTCAAAACAACTCTCAAATGACCTGAAGGCAAAGATTGTTCACCATTATGGTTTAAGGGAAGGATACAGAAAGCTGGCTCAGAGATTTCAGCTGTCTGTTTCCACAGTTAGGAACATACTGAGGAAATGGAGCACCACAGGCTCAGTTCAAAGCTACGCACACACATGCGACAACGATCGTTCGAACTTTTCATTGATGAAAGAACGACCTAAGTAAAGTTAGTTTTAAAAGGTATGTAACGATCAGATCGTTAGAACGAACGTTACATCACGTAAAAGCAACTATTGCGCCTAAAAATGAAAAGTTCCATGGAGAAATAGTGAAATGCGCATGTCAAGTCTAGTACGAACGACCGTTTCCAATGATGTACTACTTTTGCAAATGATCGTCGTTGGAAAAAATCCGCCAAGCTAGAGCGTTCTTTTTTAACGATCTAGCTCGTCCATCGTTAGACTTAATAGTCGTTGGCTGCTTTTTTTTTAAACGATCATCGTTTGAAACGATCGGGGAACGATTGTTTCAAACGACTATAGTCGCATGTGTGTACGCACCTCAAGTTAAAGGGAAGGTTCAGGGAGGGGATTCAAAAAATAAAAATAAATTTCCACTTACCTGGGGCTTCCTCCAGCCCGTGGCAGGCAGGAGGTGCCCTCGCCGCCGCTCCGCAGGCTCCCGGTGGTCTCCGGTGCCCGACCTGGCCAGGCCGGCTGCCAGGTCAGGCTCCTCTGCGCTCCATTTCCTGGGACTTCTGCGTCCCACGACGGCGCGCTGACGTCATCGGACGTCCGCCGGGCTGTACTGCGCATGCGCAGTACAGCCCGGCGGACGTCCGATGACGTCATCGCGCCGTCGTGGGACGCAGAAGTCCCAGGAAATGGAGCGCAGAGGAGCCCGACCTGGCAGCCGGCCTGGCCAGGTCGGGTCGGGCACCGGAGACCACCGGGAGCCTGCGGAGCGGCGACGAGGGCACCTCCTGCCTGCCACGGGCTGGAGGAAGCCCCAGGTAAGTGGAAATTTATTTTTATTTTTTGAATCCCCTCCCTGAACCTTCCCTTTAAGGCTCAAAGTGGTAGACCGAGAAAAACCTAGGATAGACAGAAGCGATGAATGGTGAAAACAGTCAGAGTCGACCCACAGACTATAATTGAAAATATGTGGTGTGAGTTAAAGAGGTCCATGCTCAGAAGCCATCAAACCTGAATGAACTAGAAATGCTTTGAAAAGCAGAATGGTCCAAAATACCTTCAAACAGAATCCAGACTCATTGGAACCTACAGGAAGCTTTTAGGGCGTAATTTCTGCAAAAGGAGGATCTACTAAATACTGATTTAATTTCTTTTTTGTGGTGCCCAAATTTATGCACCTGCCTCATTTTGTTTAAACAATTATTGCACACTTTCTGTAAATCCAATAAACTTCATTTCATGTCTCAAATATCTATATGTGTCTCCTATATGATATATTTAACTGACATTTGGATTAACAAGGTTGCCCAAACTTTCGCATCCCACTGTAAGAACTAACATTAGCCATTTCTTAGGACCTCCTCAAGAGTATGTGGCTAAATGCGAATATCCGTTCTGCCACCAAAACCCTAAAGTACAACTTAAGTGAGAAGAATATGGAGGCTGTCATATTTATTTTCTTTTAGGGTTCGTTTCCACTATTGCATTGCGGAATCGCCTGGATTCCACCGCTGATGAAATCGCATGCGGATGAGATTCCCCATGCGTTTTTTACCGCGAATTCGCATAGGTGAAGGTATATGCGATTTTAACCATGTCACTGCCTGTAAAACGCATGGGAAAACCGCATGCGATTTCCCTATTAAATACATTGCATGCGATTCGCATGCATTCCACTCGCAGGCGAATTCTGCGGCTCTTTTGTGCGTTTTTTCACCGCTGAAAAAAAAAAAAAACGCACCTCAACAACGCTACAGTGGAAACAGGCCCATCCACTTGCATTACATGTGCGAATCCGCATGCGTTCAACGCATGCGGATTCGCGATAGTGGAAACGAGCCCTTAAACAATACCAGTTGCCTGGTGTCCCTACTGGTCTATTTGGCCGCCTAAGTACCTAAATAACACCTTAACCTCCTTGCCAGTTATCCCGAGCTGAGCTCAGGGTAACCTGCGCAGGAGGTTGCTCAGGCTCGCTGGGCCGATTTTCACAATTTTTTTTTATTGCACGCAGCTAGAACTTTGCTAGCTGCGTGCATAACTCGATCGCCGCCACTACCCGTCGTGCTGGGTTCCCCCGACCCCTTGCGCAGCCTGGCCAATAAGTGCCAGGCAGCGCTGAGGGGTGGATCGGGAATCTCTCTGACATCCATGACGTCATCGCGATCGTCGCCAGGGCGACGGGGAAGCCATGCAGGAAATTCCGTTCTGAACGGGATTTCCTGCTTGAGCAGAGTGGGTGGGGGGATGCAGCTGCTCAGCGGCTATCATGTAGCTAGCGCTAGGCTAGCTACATGATTTAAAAAAAAAAAAAAAAGTGCTGCGCTGCCCCCTTGCCACAATAATTGGAATGGCAAGGGGGTTAATCAAACATGCAGCTAATCTTGTAAGATCGGACAAGAATACCAGAAAGACGTGATCTGCATATGCTTGTTTAGGGTCTATGCCTTGAATACTTTTAGCTGCAGGATTTGCAGGGCTGCCAGGCCGATCTCCAGTTTTCAATGCCCCCCCCCCCCCACCTCTCCTGTAGTACAGTAGCTCCGGCTGCAAATCTCCCACCTCAATTTGAGCACTAGAAATGAGTACAAGGTGATGCGGTTAAAGTGTGCATCACTTCACATCATTTTGGCACTCCTTACAGCCGGCTCAGTGTGGGCTAAGATAACTCCACCCTGCCTTCAGGGATCTTGGAGGGGGGATTGGACAGAGCTGGGGGCTAGCAGGCCTGATGTGGCTTGTGGGCCGTCAGTTGGACAGCAATGCTCCTAACCTTCTCAGTCTACACACTTAAACCTAACCAATAGTCACCTTTGCTTTTGCAAGCTGATCCAGAACCCTGTCCAGCAGGGATCTTCATTACAAGCATTCTAGTTATGCAATGTCTGAAGAACAATGTTGAAATTGTGGCGTACCTACCATAAGGTTGCAGGTGCTCACAGCACCGGGCATAGCCACGGCTAGGGGGGCCGCAGTGGTGCGCAGTCACTGAGTTCTTCCACCTGGGACCTTTTTTCAGCAACATTCAGGAAAATAGCAGCAGGCACTGCAGGGGAGTGTACTACTTCCTGCACTAGATGTAGCTCCCCTTCCTGTCCCATGGGCAATGTGTTTCCTTGCTCTCTATACACAGCCTGCAGTGAGTGAATGTGCAAAGCAGCAGGGCGAGTAGAGAGAGAATGATTGCTGTGCTGCAGCTGGAACATTAGCAGGGAGAGGTGGCAAAATGTGTTTAGTGCTTAAGAGGTTGTCTGTCATTAGTAGCCATGTGCACTGGCTGCTGTAATACCAGAGTGCCCTAGACTATTGATTATTTATTCTGATAAGAGTAATTCATCAATAATGCAGGGCAGTCTGCTGTTGCAGAAGCCAGTGATACAGGCGCTGACAGACAACTTCTGCAGTGAGCAGAGAAGCAAGCTCCAGACAATTTATATTAGCTTGATTGCAGGTAGTCTTATCTTTTCCCAGCTCCCCCTCCCACCCTGTTGTCTTCTCCCATGACCCTTTCCTCTTTTCAGATTTTAGTGGCTTCTTTTAACAGCATGTGCCTGCAGTCCAGGCAGAGATGTCCTCCAGCCATTTCTCCTGTCACCAGGCTCTCTGTCTGATCCCACTAACTCTTTATCCCACAGCTCCTCCTATGCATCCCCCTCTTACGCATGTCCCCCCATTTCTGACTGTCCTCAGAGCAGCTCACAATCTAATTGTACCATAGTCATAGTCTAAAATATTATTATTTTGTATTTACAGTGGGTTGCAAAAGTATTCGGCCCCCTTGAAGTTTTCCACATTTTGTCACATTACTGCCACAAACATGCATCAATTTTTTGGGAATGCCACGTGAAAGACCAATACAAAGTGGTGTACATGTGAGAAGTGGAACGAAAGTCATACATCATTCCAAACAATTTTTACAAATAAATAACTGCAAAGTGGGGTGTGCGTAATTATTCGGCCCAGAGTCAATACTTTGTAAAACCACCGTTTGCTGCAATTACAGCTGCCAGTCTTTTAGGGTATATCTCTACCAGCTTTGCACATCTAGAGACTGAAATCCTTGTCCATTCTTCTTTGCAAAACAGCTCCAGCTCAGTCAGATTAGATGGACAGCGTTTGTGAACAGCAGTTTTCAGATCTTGCCACAGATTCTCGATTGAATTTAGATCTGGACTTTGACTCAGCCATTCTAACACATGGATATGTTTTGTTTTAAACCATTCCATTGTTGCCCTGGCTTTATGTTTAGGGTCATTGTCCTGCTGGAAGGTGAACCTCCGCCCCAGTCTCAAGTCTTTTGCAGTCTCCAAGAGGTTTCCTTCCAAGTTTGCCATGTATTTGGCTCCATCCATCTTCCCATCAACTCTGACCAGCTTCCCTGTCCCTGCTGAAGAGATGCACCCCCCCCCCCCCCCCCCAGCATGATGCTGCCACCACCATATTTGACAGTGGGGATGGTGTGTTCAGAGTGATGTGCAGTGTTACTTTTCCGCCACACATAGCGTTTTGCATTTTGGACAAAAAGTATAATTTTGGTCTCATCTGACCAGAGCACCTTCTTCCACATGTTTGCTGTGTGCCCCACATGGCTTGTGGCAAACTGCAAACGGGACTTCTTATGCTTTCTGTTAACAATGCCTTTCTTCTTGCCACTCTTCCATAAAGGCCAACTTTGTACAGTGCATGACTAATAGTTGTCCTATGGACAGAGTCTCCCACCTGAGCTGTAGATCTCTGCAGCTCGTCCAGAGTCACCATGGGCCTCTTGACTGCATTTCTGATCAGCGCTCTCCTTGTTCGGCCTGTAAGTTTAGGTGGATGGCCTTGTCTTGGTAGGTTTACAGTTGTGCCATACTCCTTCAATTTCTGAATGATCGCTTGAACAGTGCTTCATGGGATTTTCAAGGCTTTGGAAATCTTTTTGTAGCCTAAGCCTGCTTTAAATTTCTCAATAAATTGATCCCTGACCTGTCTGGTGTGTTCTTTGGACTTCATGGTGTTGTTGCTCCCAATATTCTCTTAGACAACTTCTGAGGCCCTCACAGAGCAGATGTATTTGTACTGACATTAGATTACACACAGGTGCACTCTATTTAGTCATTAGCACTCATCAGGCAATGTCTATAGGCAACTGACTGCACTCAGATCAAAGGGGGCCGAATAATTATGCACACACCAAATTGCAGTTATTTATTTGTAAAAAAATGTTTGGAATCATGTAGGATTTTCGTTCCACTTCTCACGTGTACACCACTTTGTGTTGGTCTTTCATGTGGAACTCCAATAAAATTGATTCATGTTTGTGGCAGTAATATGACAAAATGTGGAAAACTTCAAGGGGGCCGAATACTTTTGCAACCCACTGTATATAGCACTGACATCTTCTGCAGCTCTGTATAGAGTACAGGGTTTCATAACGGTTAGCTCCGTCCACATCCTTTTCCCAGGGGCATAACTATAAACCAAGGGGTCCCCCAGCAAAACTTATTGGACCTGCCCTAATGTTCACCCCCTTTCCCTTGCCAGTCCCTAGTTGTGACACTGACAGCCTGGGGGCCCTTTTGCAAGGGGCATGATATGAGTGCAGACAACATTTTTCACACCCATAACAAGTGTAGCCTCAAAAACACCTGATCTGAAGGATGGACTCCTTTACCAGAGGGAGTGAAGTAGTAATTGGGGCCCCCTTACAGCTCTGGGCCCCACTGCAGTCACAGGGATTGCTCCCCTCTAGTTACACCGCTGCCTTTTCCTCACCCCTGTAAAATCAGCACCAGGTGTCAAATTCCCTGGGTATGCCACCGATCCCACAGAGCCAAAAGTATGGGCATATAATTGAACATCTGCGTTCAAGTGAAGCTTTTAACTGCTTCCATACGGTAGACATTTTAAAAGGAACCTTAACTGAAAAAAAAAAGTGTCAAAGGCAAAAACGTACAGAGTCGGCACCAAATTCAGACAGGAATATAGTGTGCAGATTTCTATTCTGTGCACTTGTTAGCAACACAGTCCATAATCCACCAACAGGAAGAGTAGACAAGGCACCAATCCATTGCTACTGAGACTTTACTGTGCAAGGTACACAAGTACAGACAGTGAAGAAATGGCAACAAGCAGTTTCACAGAGGTTCTGCTTCCTCAGAGACCAAAAGTAGTAAAAGTATAAAAAGTAATACATTTGGTCTCTGAGGCGGCAGAATCTCAGTGAAAGAGTGGTCAGTCTGGTACGGTATATTGTTGCTATTGCTTCACTGTCTGCGCTTGTGTACATTATACAATAAAGTCTCCGTAGCACTGGATCGATGCCTTGTCTACTCTTCCTGTTTGTGAAAAGGGGATATAGTTTTAAAACTTTAGCGGTAGACTAAATGAGGTAATATTCACACAGAGACTTACAGTAATTTGTACAATACAGGAGGCCCCCTACTTAGAAACAGGTTCTGTTCCAGTATATGGTTTGTAAGTTGAGTCCTGTGTTAGACATGGTGAAATGTGGATAAATGATATACTTTTAGAGAACTCTGGATTAGGACAGAGAATACAAACTGTTTTTTTTATTGTTTTCAATGTGCTTTTAAACGGTTTTAAGCTTTTTATAACAGTTTATATAAAATACTGTAACATTTAACAGCACAAATATGTGATAAAAAACAAACAAACATGTACTTTGTACAAAAAGAAAACTTTGTTTGCGTCTCAGAAACATTGTAACTCAAGTTGTAAGTAGGGGATTGTCTGTGCTTTGATACACAAAAATGTAAGAAGACCTAGCTGCACTATACAGGCTGTATGCAATACTTGTTTACATGTGCATTATTTACCTTTACTATACTGATTTGATGTTTATTTCCCACTTTTGTCTACTAGTGTCACAGATGAGGGTGTGCTGCAAACTATTTTACACAAGGGTGAATCTCACCTTCTGAAGCTGTTTCTGATGGTCCTGCACAGTGGGGAGATCAGCCAGGTATCTCTCCAATGTCTCAATCTTCTGCTGCCTTTCCTTGTTCTGCTCCACCTCTTTCTGACACTTCTTTTTCAAAGAATTTATGTGCCTTTCCCTTCCTTTCACCTGAAACAAATCCAGCAAGCACAAAAAAAAAAAAAAAGTGATTCTGTCATTTTATTATTATTTTTATTTATATAGCGCCAACATCTTCCGTAGCGCTGTACATTGCACAAAAAAATATTGGTGAACATATACATGAGAAGATCAAGACACTGTACAGTCATGACATCCGGTAATGCAAGTACAAATACATACATAGTTAATGTGTGGATTGAGATATCACTAAACTTGGTACGCATTCATATGGTAAATTGCAGTAAAATAAACAATGTGAGGAGGTCCCTGGCCTTGCGAGCTACAATCTATCTTTTCACATAAAACTTATTAAAGTCAGCTTTCTGAAAAAAAAATAGATGTTTGCTTAATATGGCTACATTCATGGCACAGAAATGTATCATCAGCTGTGAAGAAATCGAGACATACGGATGGACAAGTTTTCTATAATTATGTTCAAGTAAATAAATGTTTCTATTACCCCAAAAGACCTGATAAGATAAAGCAGTAAAATGTTTATCCACATAATTATGTGGAGGAAAAGTTCTCATATCAGTGAAGGTGTAGTTTAAATTTTTTTATTCTATATTTTAAAAAAGCAATTCTACTGAAACAGAAAAACATTGGTCACAGGTACACTGAGCACTGCACAAAAAATATTCCCAAATTATAGCACATAAAAAATCCATTATTACACAAACATACCACACACAATTAGCACACTATTTCCTCTCTCTCACCCCAACCCTTGGCCTCACCTCATTGATCATGAAACGATAACTTTCACATCCAACACTACTATCTACTCTATACTGAACACTGCTATCAAACATTTAAAAAGGAACCCGAGGTACGAGACTGGAGGCTGCCAGTTATTTCCTTTTAAACAATATCAGTTGCCTGACAGTCCTGCTGATCTTTCTGGTCAGTAGAGTCTAAATCACACACCTGATGTTCAGTGTCTATGAAATAAAGTATTAGAGGCAGCAGATCAGCTGCATTGCTGGGCAATGTGCATTATTAAAAAGGAAATAGACATGTCCCTCTCACCTCGGGTTCCTTTTAAAGGAGAATTGTAGTGAGAGGTATATGGAGGCTGCCATATTGATTTCCTTTTAAGAAATACCAGTTGCCTGGCAGCCCTGCTGAGCCATTTGCCTGCAGTAGTGTGAATCACTCCAGAAACAAGTATGCAGCTAATCTTGTCAGATCTGACAAAAATGTCACAAACACCTGATCTGTTGCATGCTTGTTCAGGGTCTATGGCTAAATGTAATAAAGGCAGAGGATCTGCAGGTTAGCCAGGCAACTGGTATTGCTTAAAAGGAAATAAATATGGCAGCCTCCATATACCTCTCACTACAGTTCTCCTTTAAATGCCCAACTAACTCCCGCCACCAAGACTGCTGCCAGGGTACTAGGTGTCAAATTTTTGCTGTATTCTTATAATAAGGAAAACAAAAAAAAAAAACAGCAAAGCCAGGTGCTCTACTGCAGTGAAAGTGTGGCTATCAAGCACTTGTGTTAGGTTGCACCTGATCTAGCAGACAGAAGCTGCTGTGACCTGCAGCAGACTGGGAAATAAAAGGCTGTATATTCTATAGGGGTGGGGGGAGTAGTAGACAGCTTAAATTTTATTGTGTTTACTTAAATTTACAATTTTGTGTTTGCAATTTCCAAATGAAGGTCAAATATTTCACTTTTCACGCTGACTATATATTTTAAGGACTACAAATTACGTTCTTTACAATGGCAACCTCTTGACACTGTGGCTACTCTAGCTGGCAACTTGCTTGCGCTTTTCAAAGCATGTTGGGACTTGTAATTCATCTTTCACGGCACAATATGAGGTTTTAGAATCTAAGCCTCCTTCAGTTGCTTTAAGGTTAGTGCTGTGAGTCATTATATGGCTTATTCATATAGTTTGTTTTAGGGCCATGATGATACAGTTGCATCTGATTTAGAGTGGTCCAATTCCAAATGGTACGGAATTGTCACTCATTACCTAGCGATATTCCCCAGGAAGAAAGTGTACAGCATCTCTGGAGTTGTATCATGAGTACTCACACGTTCATCTTGCTTTTTCAGTTCATCAGAATGCTTTTGGGCTGCTGTCTTCATGGCCTCTTTCAGTTCCTTATTCTCTGCCTCTACAGCACAGAGCTTCTTCTCCAGCTCCACTTTCTCACGGGCTGAAGATTCAGTCTTCTCTGCAAACTGAGCTCTCAGGAAAGTCACTTCACGCTGAAGGTCCTAAAATCAAGCAAGACAGCCAAGTTATTGATTTACAGCTAGAGTTAAGCAGGGACAGATTTGCTGATCTAAAAAGGCATTTACCTGCAACCTGATGACGCTCATGTCATTATAAGGGTTACGTTGGCTTAACATAGTGCTGTGCGTCTGCATCTCTCTCATCCTCTGCTCCAGCTGAAAAATGTGCTGCCGCTGCCTGCAATAGTGAGCAAAGACACCTTTTACTTGCAAGCCAATCTCATCAATGAAACCGCTTTGAGCTCCAAAATATGGCGCGAGTAGAAAAATGTGGGCAGTAGATACACAACTAAAACAGCTAGAAAACAGTAAGAAAAAAGGTGCACCAGGGTTTTGAAACAAACACTGGAAAGGTTGTTAGCCTTGCAGCCGAAAGAAACACTCAGAAGAGGTAATCTCCCTTGTGGTTAAATAAAGGGTAACTAAAAACTTTAACTTGTACTAGAAGGAAATGCATGAACATTTTATCCATCTCAGTTCAGGCATACTTTATAAGCATTCAGACCCTAGGTCCAGGCTTTCAACAGGTTTTGTGCAATTCCACTAGGGTTGCCGCGATATACCGGTATTACGGTATATCACGGTTTCAATGTGCATGGTAATCATACCATGCACATGGTAATCATACCATGCACATTTGCAAAATACAGTTTTTTCCCGCTGCCTTTTCGCCGCTTCCGCATCGCCGCCGTTCACATTTCCCTGTCTACCGCCATGAAAAGCAAGCCCCCGAAGCTATTTCCTGGTTGCGGGAGGCTTGCTGATGCACTGCGCAGGTGCCGGATGGGACACGCGTCCTATGACGCACCTGGAACGCAGAGACTGCTCCCCCATCGGCTGGAGCGCGAACGAAGCAGAAGAGCGAGAGCAGTGATTGGCTCAGTAACGAGGCTCTTGTCCCGTCCATCACGGCCAATCAAGAGACAGCCTTTGAAATCTGCCTCTTCAGTATTGCGCGCTGAATGTTCTCTGATATCCCTCTGCCATTCTTCGTTATCCTGCTGCCACTCAATGCCCGGTCCAAGCTCTACAAACAGGACTGGTAAGCTGGGCATTTTATGCAGTATTACATAGCCGGCACCCTTTCCTTTCCACTTGTGCCACCTATGACTGCCTACACCCTATCCCTGGCTACCTATGCTACGGTCACCTACTACTGGCTACACCTATCCCTGGCTACCTATGCTACGGTCACCTACTACTGGCTACACCTATCCCTGGCTACCTATGCTACGGCCACCTACTACTGCGTACACCCTATCCCTGGCTACCTATGCTACGGCCACCTACTACTGGCTACACCTATCCCTGGCTACCTATGCTACCGCCATCTACTACTGCCTACACCCTTTCCCTGGCTACCTATGCTACGGCCATCTACTACTGCCTACACCCTATCCCTGGCTACCTATGCTGCGGCCACCTACTACTGGCTACACCTATCCCTGGCTACCTATGCTACGGTCACCTACTACTGGCTACACCTATCCCTGGCTACCTATGCTACCGCCATCTACTACTGCCTACACCCTTTCCCTGGCTACCTATGATACGGCCACCTACTACTGCCTACACCTATCCCTAGCTACCTATGCTACGGCCACCTACTACTGCCTACACCCTATCCCTGGCTACCTATGCTATGGCCACCTACTACTGGCTACACTTATTCCTGGCTACCTATGATATGGCCACCTACTACTGCCTACACCCTATCCCTGGCTACCTATGCTACGGCCACCTACTACTGCCTACACCCTATCCCTGGCTACCTATGCTACGGCCACCTACTACTGCCTACACCCTATCCCTGGCTACCTATGCTACGGCCACCTACTACTGGCTACACCTATCCCTGGCTACCTATGCTACCGCCATCTACTACTGCCTACACCCTTTCCCTGGCTACCTATGATACGGCCACCTACTACTACCTACACCTATCCCTAGCTACCTATGCTATGGCCACCTACTACTGGCTACACTTATTCCTGGCTACCTATGATATGGCCACCTACTACTGGCTACACCTATGTCTTACGCCAGCAGGACTTTTGCAGGAGCAGGGTGAGCCATTTTACAGTTCCAGAGGGAGTGGGGAACCCCACACTGGGGTGGACGGGCACATTAATGTAAGGGGAGGGGTCCAAATAATTGTATAATACCGTATACCTTCATACCGTGGTATTTTTTTTTGACGGTTATCATACCGTGGAATTTCATACCGTTGCAACCCTAGATTCCACTGTATACATGGCCAAACAATGCCACATTTTTAAAGAAAACTCAAATCAGAATACAATATTTTAGCCAACATGATTACTACAATGTTCTGTGTCTGTATGCAATAAACCTGAGGTTTCTTCTGTCTTTGGTATGCCTACAATTGAGCTTTAAACACTAGGTTCAACCTTGGTAATAGGATAATATTTACCACATTGCCTCAGTGGACATCACATCAGATTTCATCAGAGGTAGGATCTAATGCCACAAATTGTATACTGTATGCTGCAGTACAAAGCTACAGAGCTCATCTCTCATGCAGTTTCTGCCTGATCCCCACTCAATCTTTTTATCTACCTCAATCAATGATGCTTTTTATATCGATTGTTAATTTGAGGTTTTTAGAGAATCCAATCTATTAAGACAACCGTATAACGTATGCCAAGAGTAAACAAATTATTCCGGTTGGGATAAAGTGCGCAGTAGCATTTATCTGACAAGCAGTCACAAAGGAGGAGGAGTTGCAGTCATTGCAAATAACCATTACTTGTTTTGTGAGACAGAGTGTGAATTCTACTAGAAAACTTGAATTACCAATTTTTTATCATACGGACCACAAGCAAAGAGCTGGCTCTGCTATACATGTACCAATAATCAAGGAATTAGTGGGAAGGATTCAGTATACCACAGTCATCTTCAGACACAGCAGGTAACAAACAAGTCACAGTAAAATAAAGAAGTCTGCACAATCAACCGGCTTTGGACTGCGTATGGACTCTACAAAGTGGCTCTAAACACCTTTATTTTAGCAGCCTGATCATAAAAGGTACACAAGCAAGGGAAGTTAGGCTCATCCTTTCAAAGGCCCATGCTTCAGCATGCAAACCACTTTGGAAGTGAATATTCTCCATTTAGTGCAATTGTATACAACTTGTATTCAATTTGTTTTTAACAGAGTTCCAGCTTCTTGTGAGTGCAGAGGGTTAATGATGGTTTCTATTGATAAAGGTGTTCATCAACATGTTGATCAGATTGAGGCCTCAGACACACTATTGCATGTTGAATAATGCATGCAGTATGACAATACCTAGCCTGGTAAATTTCTATGATACCTGCAAGTTTTGCATGCAGTATCCAGATACTCTGTGAGCCTGCAGGAGTGAGGTACTGCATGCTTAAAGGGACACTGAAGTCTGTGGAAAAAAAAATGAGTTTTACTCACCTGGGGCCTCCAGCAGCCCCCTGCAGCTGTATTGTACCCACGCAGACTCCATCAGATGCTCCTGGCCCCGCCGGCAGCCACTTTCGGTTTCGGTGACAGGAGCCGACAGGCAGGGAACGTGAGCGATTCTTCGCGTTCCCAGCCACAATAGCGTCCTCTATGCTGCTATACCATAGAATATATATCATATAGCAGCATAGAGGGCGCTATTGTTGCTGAGAACGTGAAGAATCACTTGTGTTCCCTGCCTGTCGGCTCCTGTCGCCGAAACCGGAAGTGGCTGCCGGCGGGGCCAGGAGCATCTGATGGAGTCTGCGTGGGCACAATACAGCTGCAGGGGGCTGCTGGAAGCCCCAGGTGAGAAACTCATTTTTTTCCACAGACTTCAGTGTCCCTTTAAAGAGAACCCGAGGTGGGGTTCTGACAATGCAATCCACATACAGAGGCTGGGTCTGCCTATACTCTGTTGCTATCCCAATCCCCCTAAGTTTCCCCTGCGCCCTGAAACCCCTCATAAATCACAGCAGCGCTGTGCGGGCTGTGTTTACATCTGTACTGTCACTGTGCATGCTCCCCCGCCTCCTGCAGAGCTCCGGGTCCCGCCCGCGTCCCTTCCCTCCAATCAGCGGGGAGGGACGGGACTTGGGCGGGGACCGGAGCTCTGTCAGTCTGCTGCTCCCTCTGAGCAGCAGACTGACAGTACAGAGATAAACACAGCCCGCTGCGACACGCTGTGTGTCAACAGCACGGCTGTGATTTATGTGGGATAGCAGAGTGCGGGGGGGGGGGGGGGGGGGGGGAATTGAAATAGCAACAGAGGCTGGGCAGTATAGGCAGATCCAGCCTCTGTATGTGGATTGCATTGTCAGAACCCACCTCGGGTTCTCTTTAACACCACGTTATCGCTCACAATGCAACAAGGTTAAGGGCATATTCACAGTGGGACGTTGCATTTTAATGCGATGTTAAAGTCGCATTGTGTCTGCGTTTAGAGGTAACGCACTGTAAGCAGCGAGTTACCACAATGCAACATTTTTCAATGCGACGATAACGTCGCACTGTGAAGGGCCCATGGTATCATTGCAGCGCGGTAAGCTGCATTAGACTTTATAACGTAGCTTCGCAACGTGGCACTGTGAATGAAACTTAAAGAGAATCTGTATTGTTAAAATCGCTCAAAAGTAAACATACCAGTGCGATAGGGGACATCTCCTATTACCCTCTGTCACAATTTCGCCGCTCCTCGCCGCATTAAAAGTGGTTAAAAATTGTTTTAAAAAGTTTGTTTGTAAACAAACAAAATGGCCACCAAAACAGGAAGTAGGTTGATGTACAGTATGTCCACACATAGAAAAATACATCCATACACAAGCAGGCTGCATACAGCATTCCTTTTGAATCTCAAGAGATCATTTGTGTGTTTCTTTCCCCCATGCACTGAAGTTTCAGGCTGCTCTTTTCTTCCTGCAAACAGCTTTGCCCTTGTTTGTAATTCCTCAGTATGTGAAAGCCCAGCCAGCTCAGAGGACGATTTATCCAGCTTGTAAAAGATAAGAGAGAAGAGAGAAGCTGCTCTAATCTAAATAACAAACAGGCAGTGTGCAGAGAGGGACCTGGAAGAGTGAGTTCATAGCAGAACCACAACACTGAAGAACTTGGCAGCCTTCCAGACACAGGCCGACAAGTCTGACAGGGGAAAGATACATTGATTTATTACAGAGACAGTGATAGTATAAAGTGCTGCAGTTAGCCAGAACACATTAGAATAGCTTTTGGAACTTGTAGGATGATAAAAAACAGGATGCAATTTTTGTTACGGAGTCTCTTTAAAAGCCAGGAAACTGTCATAACCATGGCTAATGCTGGGAATACACGGGTCGATCCGGCGGCCGATTAGCCGCCGGATCGATTTCCGCCGGCGCTCCTTATCAGCTGCTCGATTCTCTGCCATTGTCCGCCGGCGGGAATCGAGCAGCGTGATTGGACCAACTGAATATTATCAGCTGGCCGGATCAGTTGCTCGATACACGGTACAGAAACGTACCGTGCATCCCCAGCATAAAACATCACTCACTCAAATATCAGCCACACAGATTTCCCTGTTGAACTATTACACAAAAGGTAAAGATTTTTTGTGTAGATCAATCCTGGGTTGAAGTTGTTCTTCAAGTAATTGTGTATACAGGTAATTTAACTTTGCTGCAGCTTTAACTAGAAGCAAGTGCTAAAACTCTTGTCCCCAAAAATCGAAGCCACAGTTTTGACCTAAGCCTTTAGTAGTTTGCGCACACCTTTGCAGTGACATTTATTAGATCAACCAACAAGCCACACCCCCAAGCAGTTTCTGCATCCATGTTTTGCAGGCTGAAGCCGTGATATCAATTTGTGGAAAGAGACCAATGTCACAACACAGGTACGCAACTCATACAACATTACAATTTGCAAGAGGCCTGGCCACGGAACTCTTCATGAATGTATTCTAGCAAGCTGTACAGTATTCCACATGCAAACTGGTATTCTGGAACACTTATACAAAACAGTTAAAACATTTTCAGTTTCTAATGCATTCTAAAACATTAGTGTACACTGCCACAGTGATGTCTTTTCCACGGGCAGCTGAAGGTGGTAAACTTAACTGCCTTAGTCAGCTAATCCCTGTTCACTGACTGGGCACTTGCTAGCGCTTGGCACAGGAGGCCACCCATGGAGTTGCTGCATCCGAGCATTATACCGTGGGGGTAACGCTACCACGTGTCGAACTTGATATGTGTGGTGTTACCAAATGCTGACATTCAGCTCCAAGTAGTTACAGCTGAATGGCACTTGTGGCCAGGAGGCTGAACTGCTCAATACACGAGCAGTTTAGCTGCCCGTGGAACAGAGGGTTAGGGCTGGTGCACACCAAGAGGGGTTCTGAGTGTTTTTTTTTAAACGCTTTCGGGGGGGGGGGGGGGGGGGCGGGAACCGCTTGGCTAATGTTAGTCAATGGGCTGGTGCACACCAGAGCGGCTATTTTTTTTTCCCCAAACGCAAACTCGGGTCCTGCAGCATTTTTGAGATTTCTGAGGTGTTTCTGCCTCAATGTAAAATATAGGAAAATGGAAAACCACTCTGAAAAACGCTAGATCAGAGCAGTTTTCCAAGCGTTTTTGTTACAGTAGCTGTTCAGATACAGCTGTACTGTAACAAAATACAAAAACGCTCCAAAAACACAAGGCATGTTTAGAAAATCTCTCTAAAAACATGCCTAGAATCACTCTGAAAAACCTCTCAAAAACCGCTAGCGTTTGCGGATCTGCTAGCGGTTTTTGGTGTGCACTGGCCCTTAGAGGAGCTAGCAAATCAAGCAAGAAGCAACTGCTTAACACCCACTCAGGCTGATACAAATACATTCTACAGAGGCATAAAAAAATAAATAAAAGACATACGGTACATTCTGTAAGCAGTGTTCCACAATTTATTTTTTTTTTTTTTTTTTTTTTTTTTTTTATACAAATAAGTCATATAACATCTTCCCCTACCATTCCAACATCTCTTTTTCCAGCAGATGATCATTGGCCTTCACCGCTCTCTCCCAGTCATTTGGGTTCTGGTGCAGTGCTACAGGATATGTTGGCATGGTGGAATAATCTCTAGCAAACTGAAAGGAAAGATTTTTATTTAGTGTTCTTATATACATAACAGTACACCCTATGTACACATACAGAAGACTAATTGGTGGAAAGGATGGTTTGGAATGGATTTAGCAGCCATAAACTAATTTGGGCATCATTTTCTCATGTGATATTTATCGGTTTTTACTTGCAGTGGGGAGGAATAGTCTTATCCTTCTTACCCATCATAGATCATGCCTGGCCAAACAGGCAGAAGGCTGCTGAGAGAATGCTGAATAAAAAGCATACTAATCCACAATTTTGTCCACCAAAGCCACACAGATACATCTATTTACCTGCAATTTCTCCATCTTTAGCCTTAAGTTCTCTGTGTACTGATTCTGAAGTTGGCTCCATGTATTGTATTCAGCTCCAGGAGGCTTTTTGTATGGATCTAACCCCCATGCCTGATGTGTGGCCTCCAAGTGCCCTCCTCTGCTATTAGACTTTATTCCTCCAATCTCTTTGCTCTCAGGCAGCGCTTTGTAATGATTTGCTATTGTGTTAGCCATATCCTGTCTTGGATCATTGCAGAAAGTATTCAGCAGAGCCGACTGGTTAAGAGTTGGTTCAATATTAGGCATTTCAAACCTCTTTGTGTCGTCCGCTGTAGAGGGCTCTAAAGTTGATAAATATGGATAAGCTGATAAAGCAGCATCTGCAGGAAGTGAGTTTTTGTCTAGAGTGCATACATTACTAGTGCATGATGCTAAAGTTGAAGGCACAACATGAGCTGTGGGGATAGCAACCTGGTTTCTGATTGGTTGAAAGGGAGTACTACCACTGGCATTACAGAAATCTGAAAAAGAAAAATTGTCAAATGAAATATGATAAAACAAATGGGATGTGCATAATGGGCCAATTTCACAAATGTACAAAGTTATACCAGGTAAATAAACATACGCGTTTAGATCAAAGGAACTCAGAAATCACCCTTAACCACTTAACGACCGCCCCCAGCCGATGGGCGGCGGCAAAGTCCGGGCCCAAACGACCGCAATACGCCCATCGGCGGGGGCGGCTGCGGGAGTGGCTATGCGGCGATCGCGTCATTCGTGACGCGATCAGCCGCCGGGGACTGGCTCCGCCCCCCGTTCGCCGTAACCCGCCGGCCGTTCGGAAGCGCCGGCGGGTTACTGGCATCCGGATCGCCGCTGCAACAGTGTATAATAGGCTTTGTAATGTATACAAAGCCTATTATACTGGCTGCCTCCTGCCCTGGTGGTCCCAGTGTCCGAGGGACCACCAGGGCAGGCTGCAGCCACCCTAGTCTGCACCAAACACACTGATTCCCCCCCCCCCTGCCCCCTGATCGCCCACAGCACCCCTCAGACCCCCCCCTGCCCACCCCCCAGACCACTGTTTGCACCCAGTCACCCTCCTAATCACCCATCAATCACTCCCTGTCACTATCTGTCAACGCTATTTTTTTTTTAAGTCCCTAATCTGCCCCCTACTCCCTCCTGATCACCCCCCCACCCCTCAGATTCTCCCCAGACCCCCCCCCCCCCCCGTGTACTGTATGCATCTATCCCCCCTGATCACCTGTCAATCACCCGTCAATCACCCCCTGTCACTGCCACCCATCAATCAGCCCCTGATCTGCCCCTTGCGGGCAATCTGATCACCCCCCCCACACCAATAGATCGCCCGCAGATCCGACATCAGATCACCTCCCAAATCCATTGTTTACATCTATTCTCTCCTCTAAACACCCACTAATTACCCATCAATCACCCCCTATCACCACCTGTCACTGTTACCCATCAGATTAGACCCTAATCTGCCCCTTGCGGGCACCCAATCACCTGCCCACACGCTCAGATTGCCCTCAGACCCCCCCCTTATCAATTCGCCCGTGCAATATTTACATCTGTTATTCCGGGTAATAACCCACTGATCACCTGTCAATCACCCATCAATCACCCCCTGTCACTGCCACCCATCAATCACCCCCTGTCACTGCCACCCATCAATCAGCCCCTAACCTGCCCCTTGCGGGCAATCTGATCACCCCCCCACACCAATAGATCGCCCGCAGATCCGACATCAGATCACCTCCCAAATCCATTGTTTACATCTATTCTCTCCTCTAAACACCCACTAATTACCCATCAATCACCCCCTATCACCACCTGTCACTGTTACCCATCAGATTAGACCCTAATCTGCCCCTTGCGGGCACCCAATCACCTGCCCACACGCTCAGATTGCCCTCAGACCCCCCCCTTATCAATTCGCCCGTGCAATATTTACATCTGTTATTCCGGGTAATAACCCACTGATCACCTGTCAATCACCCATCAATCACCCCCTGTCACTGCCACCCATCAATCACCCCCAGTCACTGCCACCCATCAATCAGCCCCTAACCTGCCCCTTGCGGGCAATCTGATCACCCACCCACACCAATAGATCGCCCGCAGATCCGACATCAGATCACCTCCCAAATCCATTGTTTACATCTATTCTCTCCTCTAAACACCCACTAATTACCCATCAATCACCCCCTATCACCACCTGTCACTGTTACCCATCAGATTAGACCCTAATCTGCCCCTTGCGGGCACCCAATCACCCGCCCACACGCTCAGATTGCCCTCAGACCCCCCCCCCTTATCAATTTGCCCGTGCAATATTTACATCTGTTATTCCGGGTAATAACCCACTGATCACCTGTCAATCACCCATCAATCACCCCCTGTCACTGCCACCCATCAATCACCCCCTGTCACTGCCACCCATCAATCAGCCCCTAACCTGCCCCTTGCGGGCAATCTGATCACCCACCCACACCAATAGATCGCCCGCAGATCCGACATCAGATCACCTCCCAAATCCATTGTTTACATCTATTCTCTCCTCTAAACACCCACTAATTACCCATCAATCACCCCCTATCACCACCTGTCACTGTTACCCATCAGATTAGACCCTAATCTGCCCCTTGCGGGCACCCAATCACCCGCCCACACCTCAGAACGCCCTCAGACCCCAGCCCTGATCACCTCGCCAGTGCATTGCTTGCATCTATTTCCCCCCTCTAATCACACCTTGAGACACCCATCAATCACCTCCTGTCACCCCCTAGCACACCTACCCATCAGATCAGGCCCTAATTTGCCCCGTGTGGGCTCCTGATCACTCGGCCAAACCCTCAGATCCCCCTCAGACCCCCTTCCGATCACCTCCCCAGTGCATTGATTGCATCTATTTTCCCCTCTAACCGCCCCCTGAGACACCCATCAATCACCTCCTGTCACCCCCCTAGCACTCCTATCCATCAGATCAGGCCCAATACATCCTGTCATCTAAGAGGCCACCCTGCTTATGACCGATTCCACAAAATTTGCCCCCTCATAGACCACCTGTCATCAAAATTTGCAGATGCTTATACCCCTGAACAGTCATTTTGAGAAATTTGGTTTCCAGACTACTCACAGTTTTGGGCCCGTAAAATGCCAGGGCAGTATAGGAACCCCACAAGTGACCCCATTTTAGAAAGAAGACACCCCAAGGTATTCTGTTAGGTGTATGATGGGTTCATAGAATATTTTATTTTTTGTCAAAAGTTAGCGGAAATTGGATTGTTATTGTTTTTTTCACAAAGTGTCATTTTTCACTAACTTGTGAGAAAAAATAAAATCTTCTATGAACTCACCATACCCCTAACGGAATACCTTGGGGTGTCTTCTTTCTAAAATGGGGTCACTTGTGGGGTTCCTATACTGCCCTGGCATTTTAGGGGCCCTAAACCGTGAGGAGTAGTCTAGAAAACAAATGCCTCAAAATGACCTGTGAATAGGACGTTGGGCCCCTTAGCGCACCTAGGCTGCAAAAAAGTGTCACACATGTGGTATCGCCATACTCAGGAGAAGTAGTATAATGTGTTTTGTGGTGTATTTTTACACATACCCATGCTGGGTGGGAGAAATCTCTCTGTAAATGGACAATTGTGTGTAAAACAAATAAAAAAATGTGTCATTTACAGAGATATTTCTCCCACCCAGCATGGTTATATGTAAAAATACACCACAAAACACATTATACTACTTCTTCTGAGTACGGCGATACCACATGTGTGACACTTTTTTGCAGCCTAACTGTGCTAAGGGGCCCAAAGTCCAATGAGTACCTTTAGGATTTCACAGGTCATTTTGAGACATTTGGGTTCAAGACTACTCCTCACGGTTTAGGGCCCCTAAAATGCCAGGGCAGTATAGGAACCCCACAAGTGACCCCATTTTAGAAAGAAGACACCCCAAGGTATTCTTTTAGGTGTATGATGAGTTCATAGAAGATTTTATTTTTTGTCACAAGTTAGCGGAAATTGATATGTATTGTTTTTTTTTCACAAAGTGTCATTTTCCGCTAACTTGTGACAAAAAAAAAATCTTCTATGAACTCACCATACTCCTAACAGAATACCTTGGGGTGTCTTCTTTCTAAAATGGGGTCACTTGTGGGGTTCCTATACTGCCCTGGCATTTTAGGGGCCCTAAACCGTGAGGAGTAGTCTAGAATCCAAATGCCTCAAAATGACCTGTGAATAGGACGTTAGGCCCCTTAGCGCACCTAGGTTGCAAAAAAGTGTCACACATGTGGTATCGCCGTACTCAGAAGAAGTAGTATAATGTGTTTTGGGGTGTATTTTTATACATACCCATGCTGGGTGGGAGAAATCTCTCTGTAAATGGACAATTGTGTGTAAAAAAAATCAAATAATTGTCATTTACAGAGATATTTCTCCCACCCAGCATGGGTATGTGTAAAAATACACCCCAAAACACATTATACTACTTCTCCTGAGTACGGCGGTACCACATGTGTGGCACTTTTTTGCACCCTAAGTGCGCTAAGGGGCCCAAAGTCCAATGAGTACCTTTAGGATTTCACAGGTCATTTTGCCACATTTGGTTTCAAGACTACTCCTCACGGTTTAGGGCCCCTAAAATACCAGGGCAGTATAGGAACCCCACAAATGACTCCATTTTAGAAAGAAGACACCCCAAGGTATTCCGTTAGGAGAATGGCGAGTTCATAGAAGATTTTATTTTTTGTCACAAGTTAGCGGAAAATGACACTTTGTGAAAAAAAACAATTAAAATCAATTTCCGCTAACTTGTGACAAAAAAAAAAAATCTTCTATGAACTCACCATACATCTAACGGAATACCTTGGGGTGTCTTCTTTCTAAAATTGGTTAATTTGTGGGGTTCCTATACTGTCCTGGCATTTTAGGGGCCCTAAACCGTGAGGAGTAGTCTTGAAACGAAATTTCTCAAAATGACCTGTGAAATCCTAAAGGTACTCATTGGACTTTGGGCCCCTTAGCGCAGTTAGGGTGCAAAAAAGTGCCACACATGTGGTATCGCCGTACTCAGGAGAAGTAGTATAATGTGTTTTGGGGTGTATTTTTCCACATACCCATGCTGAGTGGGAGAAATATCTCTATAAATAGACAATTGTGTGTAAAAAAAATAAAAAAATTGTCATTTACGGAGATATTTCTCCCACCCAGCATGTGTATGTGTAAAAATACACCCCAAAACACATTATACTACTTTTCCTGAGTACGGCAATACCACATGTGTGGCACTTTTTTGCGGCCTAACTGCGCTAAGGGGCCCAAAGTCCAATGAGCATCTTTAGGCTTTACAGGGGTGCTTACAATTAGGCACCCCCCAAATGCCAGGACAGTAAACACACCCCACAAATGACCCCATTCTGGAAAGTAGACACTTCAAGGTATTCAGAGAGGAGCATAGTGAGTCTGTGGCAGATTTCATTTTTTTTTGTCGCAAGTTAGAAGAAATGGAAACTTTTTTTTTTTTTTTTTTTTGTCACAAACTGTCATTTTCCGCTAACTTGTGACAAAAAATAAAATCTTCTATGAACTCACCATGCCTCTCACTGAATACTTTGGGATGTCTTCTTTCCAAAATGGGGTCATTTGGGGGGTATTTGTACTATCCTGGAATTTTAGCCCCTCATGAAACATGACAGGTGCGCAGAAAAGTCAGAGATGCTTGAAAATGGGAAAATTCACTTTTGGCACCATAGTTTGTAAACGCTATAACTTTTACCCAATCCAATAAATATACACTGAATGTTTTTTTTTTTATCAAAGACATGTAGCAGAATAACTTTCGCGCTCAAATGTATAGGAAATTTTACTTTATTTGAAAAATGTCAGCACAGAAAGTTAAAAAAGTCATTTTTTTGACAAAATTCATGTCTTTTTTGATGAATATAATAAAAAGTAAAACTCGCAGCAGCAATCAAATAGCATCAAAAGAAAGCTGTATTAGTGACAAGAAAAGGAGGTAAAATTCATTTAGGTGGTAGGTTGTATGACCGAGCAATAAACCGTGAAAGCTGCAGTGGTCTGAATGGAGAAAAAGGCTCTGGTCCTTAAGGGGCGAAAAGACTGTGGTCCTGAAGTGGTTAAGGTGGCCATACATGGTACAATTTTTCAATTAGATAATTTAGTTCGATTATTCCATTAGATCGAATATAAAGATTTTTCCAGCATGTCCGATCATTTTTCCCGAAAAAACGGGATAATCGCTCGAATTTCTTGATAAAAAAAAATAATATTTTCAACTTTCATTCAATTCGATCATTTAGATCGAATAAACGGGAAAATCGAAAGTTTTTATTGTACCGTGTATGGCCACCATTACTAAAGTAAGACCATATCCTGTACAGCCGTATCTACTTGTGGGTTTTCCCCATTGTGTAAGGCTGGGTTCATACTGTCCGGATGCACAATGGAGTGGCAACAGAGGATTCGTGCAGGTTCTGTCACATGTCCACATGCATTGTTCACATAGCCTGTGTTGTACATGTGGTTCTGCTCGCATTGCCACCCATCTGCTTCACCTGCCATCCTCTATTTAGGTCCTCTTCTTCTGCCAACCTCACTTGGGTCCTCTACACAGCAGATATGTATATAGATCCGAGTCCGATTACAATATCAGGCTCCCATTTGAGTATAAAAGACCAATGAGAATCCCAAGGCTGTGGAGGGGGTACAAAAATCTTCTAACTCCTCAGTTTATGAAACCACGACTCCGGGTACCTAAAATGCGTACATTTGAAATCGGCGCCGGTAGACTTGGGCGCAGGATACAGCGTTATATAGCTGATCCTGCTTCTGCACAAGTCCGGGCCGATTTAATTACTATTCCCCCTCCAGGCCGACATGGATAGTGGGGGAATGAAATAATTCGGCTTCCAGCGATTGCTGGAGGCCGAATTATTATGTTTTTAAGCAACTTCGGCTCTGTCTTCTGATAGTGCAGACGTTACTCACTGAGCACTTCAATAGGAATGATTCCTATTGAAGTCTATGGAGGCGCCGGCTGCGCCAAAATCTAGCAGCGCTGAAAAGCACTGCTCCGACCTAAAATGGCTCCGACTCCTCGACTCCGAAGTCTAATACTTAAAGAGAAACTCCGACCAAGAATTGAACTTTATCCCAATCAGTAGCTGATACCCACTTTTACATGAGAAAAATAATGATTTTCACAAACAGACCATCAGGGGGCGCTGTATGACTGATTTTGTGCTGAAACCCCTCCCACAAGAGGCTCTGGTACCGTACGGTACTCTGGGCAAACTGCCACAATGTAACAATGTTCAGACAGGAAATAGCTGCTTACAGCTGTCTGTTAAAGCCAGACCAGCTACATAATCTGCCCACAGTAACAATGTCACCATGTAAAACATGTCAGAATGTGAATCTGGGAGAGGAAAGATTTTACAATGAGCAAACACTGACTAAATCATGTATACATAATTATTGTAAAAATGAAGCACTTTTTTTATTACATTATTTTCACTGGAGTTCCTCTTTAACAGGGCTGTGGATTTTGTACAAAAATCATCCGACTCCTCAGTTTATGAAATGAACGACTCCGACTCCAAGTGCCCAAAATTGCCCCGACTCCACAGCCCTGGAGAATCCTTTCCGAGTACTAGGGAGTATTCTCCTTGGTTCACCACTCAGTGAACCAATGAGAATCCTTCAGGAGAAGGATTTCCATTGTTCTGCTGCAAACCAATGGGAGCCCAATGTTTCTGATGGGGTTTGGATCTTCTGTGCAGAGAATCGCAGCAGCAGAGAACCCGAATGGATGATGGCACAATGACACAGTCCATTCTCACTGGCTTTCACAGATTCCATCCGCATCTGCTTCTTGCCAATCCGGAAAGTCATGCAGGACTCATATTTGGGTTCTGCTCACTGGAACGGGCTAATGTGAATGGATCCTATCTATTCCTGTGAGCAGCAGGCACTGTTTATTAATGGCTTTTAACTACTTAAAGGAGTTATCCGGGCAAATTTAACAAAATAAGCGGTACTTACCCGGAGCTTCCTCCAGCCCCAAGCTCCCAACATGTCCCTTGCCGCAGCTCTGCCCGCAGCCGTTAGCCGCAGGTCCGTCCCGGTCCCCGGCGATGAGATCAGAGCGACCTCCAGGTCGCTCTGTACTGCGCCTGCGTGAGCAGCGCTGTCAATCACCGCCACGTGGGCCGGAGCGGACTGTGCAGGCGCAGAACTATTGCGCCGTCCGCTCTGGCCCACGTGGCGGTGATTGACAGTGCCGCTCACGCAGGCACAGTACAGAGCAATCTGGAGGTCGCTCTGACGTCATCGCCGGGGACCGGGACGGACCTGCGGCGAGGGACATGCTGGGAGCTTGGGGCTGGAGGAAGCCCCGCGTAAGTAGCGCTTATTTTGTTAAATTTTCCCGGATGACTCCTTTAAGGACCTTGCTTGAAACAATCAAACAATCTGCACAAGGATTCAAGTTAAGCACCTCAGAGGCGCTTAACTTGACTCCTTGTTCAGATTGTTTGATACTCCTCCCTATATTGCCTGATGAAGCGGGTTGAAACTGCGAAACGCGTAGCATTTCTTTTTGGAGTTCCTAATAAATGTGTGACTGTCTGAATCGCAGTCGTGTCTGCTTGAGGGAGGTAAGACCACCACTTCCTCCTTCAATTTTGCCATTTAAGTTGGTTTTTAAGCTCATTTAATCTAATCTTATAACTTTTGGCGCCTCTGTTCATTGTATACAATTTTGAGTCCACCCTTGGTGGAGGGTTGCTACCCTTTCTCCCTGTCTACAGAGAGTGACTTCTTAATCCTGAGTGGGGTCAGGACAATCTCCCCACCTGCCTTTACAGTGGTTGCCTACTGGTGACCCTGACTTGTGAGTATCTAGCAATACAAACTTATTGTCACCTTGTCCAGTACGAATTACACTATTGGGGCTCTTGGTGTTCCCTGTTTTTATCCCTAAACTATCTGCTAATGTAAATGGGACAGATTACACTAGAGCGATTGTGAGTAGGCAAATTCTAATGTATTGTATAGGAGCAAGGAAATTGCTCCCAAAATCGCTAGCAAAGAGCTGTCACAAATCACTAGCGATTGCGATTTGTGTTTTGTAGTGGGTCCCAGGCCTAACTTTCACAGACCATGTCTAAAAGCAGCCATACATGAGTCAATATTCCAGGCAGATTTAATTGCTGCGATTGAATCTGCCGGTGATCAACAGACAGAAGACAAAACGGTATATATCCATCTAATTTAAGACAGCGTATAAAACGAAGATTTCTGAGGCATAGGGGTAGCTTTTAAACAATCATAGCTTTGCATCGCTCAAGTCTTATCTGTTCTTTCTAAGAATTCGGTTAAAGCAAACCACAACTGAAAGGGATAAGAAGGCTGACATTTATTTCCTTTTAATCAATGCAAATCGCCCGGCTGTCCTGCTTATCCTCTGCCTCCAATACCTTTAGCCATAGACCCTAAGCAAGCATGCAGATAGGGTGTTTCTGACTACATTAGCTACTGTACATGCTTATTTCAGGTGTGTGATTCAGACACTACCAATGCCAGAAGAGCAACAAAACTGACTGAAACTGGTATTGTTTAAAAGGAAATAAATATGGCAGCCTCTATATCCCTCTCACCGCGAGGTGGGGACATAAAATCAAATCAAAACAAAAACTATTCCACCTGATCCAGGAGGCTGGGCAGATCAGGTAGGTGCCATCCACGCCATGCCTGTGCCCTGCACCATTTCACATTCACTTTCGTGTCCTCTGGGGTCACGATGCTGGAGGGAGAGCGAGATGCTCTCTCAGCGTGCAGGGAGGCGGGGGAGCGGCCAGGGAGAGACAGCTGCCCAATGGCGGCAGCAGTAGAAAGCCTGCAAGAACGCCCCCAATGGGCATTTTGAGCAGGGAATCCTTCTTCTTTCCCCTTGCGATCAGCAACAATTATTGTCGCCAATTTTGGGAGGTTGTAGCAGGGGCTTAGAGCGGCATGGGGACGGGGACACGGACACACACACACACACACCATGAGGCAGGGAACATGCCTCTGTGTCCCATATACCCCCCTGCCTCGGGTTCTCTTTAAAGTTGCATGTTATGAGCACTGATTACACTGCAGTAGCAAACAGATGTACACTCAAAATACATTTTCATGCAACCACTGCAGTCAATTATCTTATTTTAATGTCTTCTCCCAGATTTACAGGTACCAATATTCATTTGGCTCACCTTCTAGATTTTCAGGTATAATTTCTTTTGCAGCATCACTCCTGTGTTTACCCCCATGAAGTAAAACATTTCGACTGAGGGATTTTACTATCTGTGGCGTCTGCCATTCTGTGTAAGTACTGCAAACCTGCAGCCCTCCTGCAGTAGACAGAAACACAGCAAGTTACTCATATGTATGAATCTGTAGGCAAACAGAGGTTACTAGCAGACCTGCGATGTAGCATACGCCGCATAAGAGGGTAGCGGGCAGGAGGGGGGTATTGGGCACAGCGGGGGGGGGGTCGGACCCCCCCTCCCTCACCTGGGTCCCTCATCTGCCATCTGTGCTCCAGCTTAAGTGGCGGGGAGTAGAACCCCCCCCTCCCTCACCTGGGTCCCCCATATGCACTCCCCCTCCAGCCGTATCTATCCTATCGATCTAAGAAGTAGTGCCCTGCCCCCAGAGCCGGTGCTAGACTTTTTCGCCGCCCAGCCGTGGGTGGGGGGCGCCGAGCTGGACGGGGTATTGGGCAGAGTGGCGGGGAGGGGTCGGACCCCCCCATCTGCGCTCCCCCTCTAGCTTAACTTCAGCCGCCACTATTACTAAGAGGCAGTGGGCGGGGATGACTCACCTCTTCCGCGATCCAGTGTGCGTTCCACTGTCGTCACGTCCTGCAATGCCGCCCACTGTATTGTAAGTGGACGGCATTGCAGGAAGAGACGACAGTGGAACGCACGCCGGAACACGGAAGGTGAGTCATCCCCGCCCACTGCCTCATAGTAATAGCGGCGGCTGCAGCTGAAGTTAAGCTAGAGGGGGAGCGCAGATGGGGGACCCAAGTGAGGGAGGGGGGGGTCCGACCCCCCTACCTACCGAATACCCACTTCCTGCACGCTACCCCCTCCAACTCGGCGCCCCCCCACCCACGGCTGGGGGGGGGGGGGGGGGGCGGCGGCGAAAAGTCTAGGACGGGCCCTGGGGGCAGGGCACTACTTCTTCTTGCTGTAAGGTTGAGGCACTTAGCCTAATATATACCTAATATAGATATAAATATTGCTTACCTCTCATGCTGGGTTGTTGGGATCGTACTTCCATAAACTTATCCAGACCTTCCATACTGGGGTTTGGAGCTGCCCTGTTGAAACAAAAACAATTTAGTGGTGAAAAAAAATAAATAACTAGTGGGTGTATCTGAACATAGCAGCTATTGTACATAAATCTGTGTTATAAGCACAAAACCGCTTATCTTCTGGAGACATTTGGGGTGATAACAATGAATGCAATCAAACCCTATTAGAAGTGTCCACTTCTAAAGAATACCACTCTGGCAGCCACTTTCAGTGACTGCACTGAGAGGATAAGTAACATTCTATTGGTTGAATGGCAATACATACGCTACCCAAAAATAATGGTACCTGTCAGGTTTGTATGTTGCATTAATGCAAAAGACAAATATGAACACGTTAAATGGACATGAGTAAAGGGATCCATAAGAAAATCAGGGACCTATTCAACATGCTGTTGGTCTGCTGCAGTCAGGCAGTGGACCTGATGTGATGATTGAACCACACCTTAGCTGGCAGAAGTGTACTGATTTGAGGAACATGCCCATAAAATACAAAAAAAAAAAAAAAAAAAAAAAAAAAAAAATGTAGAACTCTAAATATCCTATCTAGAAATCAGGGGTCTCAAACTCAATTTACCTGGGGGCCGCAGGAGGCAAAGTCAGGATGAGGCTGGGCCGCATAAGTGAATCAATCAATCAATCAATCAATCAATCAATCGCTCCCGCCCCATCCCCCCCCTCCTTGCATTGATTTTTATTTCAAAATCAAATTCACACTGAAGCAAACTATTTTTCCTATTTTTCCTTATAGTTCGCTTCAGTGCTCCCATTACAAGTAATCCGCAGCTTCCCTGCCGCAAAACGAGGGCTGCAGAGCCCCCAAATCGCCCGGGGGGCAATTCGACGGCATTTCCTGGAAGGGGCAGAGCTGACATCAATCGCGGCACATCGCCGCCTCTGCCCGCCCCTCTCACTCTTCCTTCACAGAGAGGGGCAGGCAGAGGCGATTGACATCAGGAGGGGCAGAGCTGAAGCTGAAAGCTCTGCCCCTTCCAGGAAATGCCGGCGGATTGCCCCCCGGGCGATTTGGGGGCTCTGCCGCCCTTGTTTAGCGTCGGGGATGCGGCGGATTACTTGGGAGCACTGAAGCGAACTATAAGTAAGCTTTTGCCGGCGCGGGCCACAAAATATTGTACGAGGGCCGCAAATGGCCCGCGAGTTTGAGACCCCTGATCTAGATAGATGTGAATTATGTACAGAAAGCAATCGTGTGTGTGTGTGTGTGTGTGTGTGTGTGTGTGTGTGTGTGTGTGTGTGTGTGTGTGTGTGTGTGCGTGCGTGCGTGCGTGCGTGCGTGCGTGCGTGCGTGCGTGCGTGCGTGCGTGCGTGCGTCAGAGAGACAGAGAGACAGAGAGACAGAGAGACAGAGAGACAGGACAGTGCACTGTTGCCATGGGTGCAAGGGAGCACATCCAAGCTGAAGGCTTACCTGGAATTCCACTTTTAACAGGCTTAATAAAGTAGAGATGGGAAGTTCGGATCTTTTCAATGATCCGGATGATTCGAATCACACCATTGAAAAGATCTGGATCTTTGATCCGAATCTCGGATCATTTTACAAGGGAAGCATTCAGGGGTGAAATGACTAGCAGGGCAGGAGAAGGGGAGAGGGGTGGACACGCAGAGAAGGGGAGAAGATGGACAGAGAGCAGGGAGTGGACAGAGAAGGGAGGCGGGATGAGCAGAGAGCAGCAATGTTTGCACACAATACCCACATGCTGCAATCATATATGCTTTACATATATTTCACCTATATGTTCATCTGTATACCTTGAATGGAAACGTCACAGTGAAAGAAAGCATTCCCAGAAGTGAAGTGCAGCTGTTTAGAGCAGTGCAGGAGGAACATATTGCGCTGCAATCACAGTGCCTGCAAAGTTACTGAGCTGTCCTGAGCTGAGCCAAAAACTTCCAATGTGTTCACTGTTCACAACTGAGGAACAGCCAGCCTATAATCGGCAGCACGTTATAGCCAGTATGTGTGCTCTACACATATCTGGCAGTGGCACCTATGTGTTCCCTCTCTCTCATCTACCTGTCTCCCTGCAAGGCTGCCTTAGGGCTGGTTCACACGGGCGTCTGCTGAGCTTTTGCTTGGCATTGCGTTCAAACGCCAGCGTTTAAAAGCTAGCTTTTGAAAAGCGTTCAAGGCTAGCAGTTCTGGTGTCTGCTATTGTTTCCTCACGTTTACTGCCTCTGAAAGCAGCATGTTGCTTTTGAGACTAGACGCAACGCTGGGATCTACTGCCAGGCTTTCATGAAAGCCTGCAAAAGCCAGCTCTAAACGCTCCCATTCACTTGCATGGGATGGCAGTAGATCCCAAAAAACGCTGCGTTAAACGCCACAAAAACGCCCGTCTGAACCAGCCCTTACATCCAACAGAGCGATCCATCTCACTCTGCTTCCAGGACCCGCAGCCCGCCTAGAGAGGGCGTGTCACTCCTGGCCACGCCCCTTTTGCGATCCGAATCACTTATTTTGATGATTCGGATTCGACTCACAAAATAGATTCGGATCAAAGATCCGAATCGTTCATGATCCGGACAACACTATAATAAAGTATTTATGAAGGTTTTACAGAGTAAGTTCTATTTTACAGTTTGCATTCCAGTCTTTATAAATGATCTGAAACATAAAATGACTATACCAACAGAATTATTACACATTTGTGTCACTTAATTCAAACAAAATATTACATGAATTGCAGCCAAATAACGTGTGTTCAGTATGGCAACAATGACCCGTGCTGCGGAGCTCAGGGCTGCGGCCACCGGCAATGATTACCTGACAGACACTTGGGTAATGCGGACTGTGCAGACTCAGTAACCGGAAGCACGGCAATCCCGATTTCACTCAACGGAATAGACGCTGCCAGCCGGAACCTGGGCGGAGTCGCCTTCAAACCGTCTCCCCGCCGCACGTAACCAAACCCAGCTCCCCTGCCCTCCAATTGCCGTGTGCGACGCCAGCCAGCAGCCAATAACAGAGCTTAGGGCAGAAGGGGCGTGAGGTTAGGTTCTTGTTGTCAGTGAACGCTGATCTACGGCTGTGAGGCTGGTGCTAGCAGGGAGACAAGGAAGGAATTGTGAGCGCAAAGGACACAGTTATCACAATCTGGAGGAACTATCCTTTTGGAGTCAATTTCGCTCACTCTTTCTTGATCATGTCCGAGATTCATACACGCGCTCAGTTTTTTTTTATGCCACACGTTTGTTAAAGGCTGTTTTATAACAAAACAGATGATTGCAATGGAAGGGGATGCAAGCAGGAGCATAGAAATCAGTGGTCCCCTTAGAAACGTTTTTGTCTCCTCCCCCCAAAAAAACTATGGGGCATCTTTGTACTTCTAATCTGAACCATACGAATTTTAGGTAGCCAGAGGACCCCACAGCCCTTCAGTAATGGTAGCCCCCATGTAGACCACAAGATTAGCCAAAGGATCCTCTAGCCAGCATAGGTAGCCAGAGATAGTGCTAGGGTTGCCAGGTCGGCTGATGGAGAAAACCGGACAGGGGGTGGAGTTAGGGGCGGAGTCAAGCGCACTTTTATGTAGAGTGGGGCTAAGCAATGGGCTTTTTAAAAAATGTTTTTTACAGTATTTATATCGCACTGACATCTTCTGCAGCACATTACAGAGTACATAGCCATGTCACTAACTGTCCTCACCAGTACATGCACATAAGAGACCACTTTTCACCAGTAAATGCACATAATAAGAGACCGCTTTTCACCAGTAAATGCACATAATAAGAGACAGAGCAGAAAACTATTACAAAACTGGAAAACTATGCAAATAATGCAATGCATTTATGGCGTTTTTGCACAGTGAAGTGGTCGATTTCTTGCGGGAAGTTTTAAAATTTATTTTTTTTTTCCCACCAAAATTTTTTATTGAGAACAATAAAGTGGACATACATAGGCATAAAGTTAAAATATAAATCTGCGCATACATGTATGTACACATTTTGAGCAAATATAACAAATATAACAGTATAACAGTATAAATTGCGTTGTACAATAGTATGAATTCAAGTGTAAAGTATAGTAAGCAGCGAGCTCAGGCGAGATTGAATGAGATTGAAAGTCACGCCTGGACTATACGGAGGGGAGATAGAGCGGAGCCAATGCACACAAAGAGCGGAAATACAACCAGAGAATTATGGGTCACTCACTCACCATATCTCCAGACTCCTGACCTTACCTTGCTTCCTTCGCAGATGCAGAATCGCATTGCAAATGACGTGAGTGACGCACGTCATGCGTGCGTTGGCAACGCAGCGTTGGCGTTGCCGTAGCAACGTCGGGAAGCGCGGGCTCGGGGGCGGTACTTAAGCTGGCGTAACTTACGCCGCGTAAGCTGGCTGGCTGTGCCTTTGACTGACAGCCAGGCAGCGAATCAGCGGTCGCGCAGCGCTGGAGGACGGGTGGCGGCAAGTGGCAAAAGGCATAAAACCGGACATCTTAATTGTCCGGTTTAACATGCCTTTTTGGACAGGACACAGCGGCCAAAAACCGGACTGTCCGGTCTAAAACCGGACACCTGGCAACCCTAGATAGTGCCCAAGTATATTTAGCTATAAAGACCCCCCCCCAGGTATAGGTAGGCAGTGTTAACTAGAGTGACCAGATTTTTGTAGGCTCAACCTGGGACAGGGGGAATTGGGGGGGGGGCGGCCGCGTAAAAAAATAGGGGGTGCGGCGCAAAATTTGGTGTCTGCAGCGCGCGAGAAAAATGGGCGTGGTAATGACATTCTATGGGCGGAGCTAACAGAATGATGCAACAGCGAGGCATAAGAAAGCAGTGTTTACGCCGTGATGTGGTCAAACGTGGATTCACATCATAGGTGTGCAGAAACTGTGTGATGCTATTTAATAGTATGCCATAACCCCAAAGCAGCAAACACAGCCAACTATGACCATTAAATAATAAATGCAGCAACAGTTACCCCAGACACCACAAAATAAACGCAATGGGCAACATTTCAGCACAAAATAAACACATTGCGGGCAACATTTCAGCACAAAATAATCGCATTGCGGGCAACATGTCAGCATAAAATAAACGCAATGGGGGCAAACATGTCAGTACAAAATAAACGCAATGGGGGCAAACATGTCAGTACAAAATGAACGCACTGCGGGCAAACATGTCAGTACAAAATAAACGCACTGCGGGCAAACATGTCAGTACAAAATAAACGCACTGCGGGCAAACATGTCAGTACAAGATAAACGCACTGCAGGCAAACATGTCAGTACAAGATAAACGCACTGCGGGCAAACATGTCAGTACAAGATAAACGCACTGCGGGCAAACATGTCAGTACAAGATAAACGCACTGCGGGCAAACATGTCAGTACAAGATAAACGCACTGCGGGCAAACATGTCAGTACAAGATAAACGCACTGCGGGCAAACATGTCAGTACAAGATAAACGCACTGCGGGCAAACATGTCAGTACAAAATACACGCAATGCGGCCAAACATGTCAGTACAAGATAAACGCACTGCGGGCAAACATGTCAGTACAAAATACACGCAATGCGGCCAAACATGTCAGTACAAAATACACGCAATGCGGCCAAACATGTCAGTACAAGATAAATGCACTGCGGGCAAACATGTCAGTACAAAATGAACACAATGTGGGCAAACACTTCACCTGCAAGAAAAAGCATTTACTCACCTGGCAGAAGACGTCCCCTCACGCAGCCGGCCTCTGGTGCCTCAGGTGCAGCTCCCCCTGGCCTGAACGATCTTCAATCTCCCGCTCAGCCTCTCACAGGCAGAGCAGGGCTACGGCAAGATGGCGTCCGGAGGCGGAGCCCTGTACTGGAGACAAATAGTCTCCAATACAGGGCTCCGCCTCCGGACGCCATCTTCCCGTAGCCCTGCTCTGCCTGTGCCTGCCGGAGGAGAACATTGCAGGCTGGAGCGGGGCTGCGGGGAATGAACTAGCGCAGCGTCTAGTAGACGCTGCGGCTAGTTCATTGTACGGTGGCCAGAGTCCCGAGGCCGGGACGTCCCGCTGCTAAAAGCGGGACGTTTCCCGGGACCTCATGCAGCCTGGGACAGCGCCCCCCGAAGGCGGGACGCGTCCCGGGTAAAGCGGGACGTATGGTCACCGTATGTTAACCCCCCTCTGTACAGGTAGCCAGAGGGCCCCCAGTATATTGGTAGCCAGAAGGACCCCCTAGTGAAGTTAGCCAGTAGTAACCCCCTCAGTATAGGTAGCCAGAGGACCGCCAGTATAGGTATGCAGAAGTACCCTCTAGTGAAGTTATCCAGTAGTAGCACCCCCAGTATAAGTAGGCAGAAGGAACCCCTAAGTATAGGCAGGCAGAAGCACCCCTCCAAGGTAAATGCAGACAGTACCCAAATATAGGTAGGCAGAAGACCCTACCAACTATAGGTAGGCAGAAGCACCCACAAGTATTGGTTGAGAGAAGCAACCCTCAAGTATAGGTAGGCAGATGTGACCCCTGCCTACCATGCAGAGTATCGTCAGGAACACAAGACAAGTGACACACCTCTCCCGATGATCTGTCTTCTCGAGTTGTCCCTGTTTCTATGAATAGAGCATCCCGGAGGAGGGGGAGTGTCCACAAGGCCCTGCCATGCAACCCGATATAGCCGGCAGCGATGGATGGATCCTCAATGAAGGCACAGTGACCAGATTTTTGTGGGTCCATCCTGGGACGAGGGGGGGTGTGTGTTAGCAACGCGCCGAAAAATGAGCATGGGGGGCGTTCGCAGCGCACCGAAAAATGGGCGTGGACATGACCTTGTATGGGCGGAGCGTAACCGTAACCCCAAAGCAGCAAATATAGCCAACTATGACCATTAACCTCCCTGGCGGTTTATTTATTTTGCCAGGGAGGCTGCAATGTGGTTTTTTTTTAATAAAAAAAAAAATATTTCATGCAGCCAACTGAAAGTTGGCTGCATGAAAGCCCACTAGAGGGCGCTCCTGATCCGTACTTTCGATCGCCTCCGGCAATCGAAAGTAACAAGATAGGCCGCAATGAGCGGCCTATCTTGTTTCGCTTTCCTCGTCGCCATGGCGACGAGCGGAGTGACGTCATGGACGTCAGTCGGCGTCCTGACGTCAGAGCCGCCCGATCCAGCCCCTAGCGCCGGCCGGAACTGTTTGTTCCGGCTGCGCTGGGCTCGGGCGGCTGGGGGGACCCTCTTTCGCCGCTGCACGCGGCGGATCGCCGCGGAGCGGCGGCGATCGGGCAGCACACGCGGCTGGCAAAGTGCCAGCTGCGTGTGCTGCTTTTTTCAGAACTAAAATCGGCCCAGCTGGGCCTGAGCGGCGACCTCCGGCGGCATACCCCGAGCTCAGCTCGGGATTACCGCCAAGGAGGTTAAATAATAAATGCAGCAACAGTTACCCCAGACACCAGAAAATAAACGCAATGTGGGCAGCATTTCAGCAGAAAACAAACGCAATTTGGGCAACATTTCAGCAGAAAACAAACGCAATTTGGGCAACATTTCAGCAGAAAACAAACGCAATTTGGGCAACATTTCAGAAGAAAACAAACGCAATTTGGGCAACATTTCAGCAAAAAACAAACATTATTTGGGCAACATTTCAGCAAAAAACAAACGCTATTTGGGCAACATTTCAGCAGAAAAACGCAATTTGGGGAACATTTCAGCAGAAAATACACGCAATTTGGGCAACATTTCACCTGCAAAAAAAAGAATTTACTCACCTGACAGAAGGCCCTTCACCCGGCCGGCCTCTGGCGCGCAGCTCCCCCGGAGATATTGCTCCTGCAATCTCCCACGCTGAATGGAATAGCAGGGCTAAGGGAAGATGGCGCCCGAAGCCCTGTACTGATGACACAGTCTCCAGTACAGGGCTTCGAAACGCCATCTTCCCGTAGCCCTGCTCTGCCTGCCGGAAGACTGCAGGCTGGAGCGGGGCTGCGGGCTATTATCTGGCGCAGCGCCTATTAGACGCTGCGGCCAGTTCATTTAATGGACGGTGGCCAGAGTCCCGAGGCCGGGACGTCCCGCGGCTAAAAGCGGGACGTTTCCCGGGACATAGCGCAGCCTGGGACAGGGGACCCCAAATCCGGGACCTGTCCCGGGTAAAGCGGGACGTATGGTCAGCGTATTGAAGGACACTTGTGAATCTGCAGCACAAACTTTTTATTGTTCTCTCAGCTGGGGTGGAGATTGTAATAAGAGATGGGCAGACTATGCCACATGATCCTGTTTCGCCCCCTCCCCCCCTCATTAGAGCAGAAAGATATATGAAATGTCTTTAAACCAGTGGGGTACCTACCATAGGGATGCAGGTGCTCACAGCACCAGGTGTAGCCATGGCTAGGGGTGCCACTGTGGTGCTCAGCCACTGTGTTCTTCCACCTGGGACCTTTTCTCATAGTTTGGGCAAAATTCACGAAAATAGCAGCAGGCAGTGCAGATGTAACACCCCTCCCCTTTCCTGTCCCATGGGCAATGTGTCTCTTCGCTAGCTATACACTGCCTGCAGTGAGTTAATGTGCAGAGCAGCAGGGTGAGTAGAGAGAATGATTACAGTGCTGCAGCTGGGACATTAGCAGGGAGAGGTGGCAGAATGTGTTTAGTGCTTTAGAAGTTTCCTGTCATTAGTAGCCATGTGCACTGGCTGCTGTAATACCAGTGTGCCCTGGACTATTGATTATTTATCCTGATCAGAGTAATTCATCAATAATGCAGGGCAGTCTGCTGTTGCAGAAGCCAGTGATACAGGTGCTTACAGCCGATTTCTTTAGTGAGCAGAGAAGCAAGCTCCAGGCAACTTAGATTTGCTTGATTGCAGGTAATCTTATCTCTTTTCCCAGCTCCCCCTCCCACCCTGTTGTCTTCCCCATGACCCTTTCCTCTTTTCAGATTTTAGTGGCTTCTATTAACAGCATGTCCCTGCCAAACAGCACTGGTGTTGTCTGCAGTCCTGGTGAGAAGTCTTTCTGCCATTTTTCCTCTCCCACCATGCTCTCTGTCTTGTGCCTCAACCTCTTTATCTCCCCTCCTCCTATGTATCTCCCTCTTTCGTATGTCCCCCTTTTTTGACTGTTTTCAGAGGAGCTCACAATCTAATAGTATAATCGTCTAATGTCCTACCATATTATTATTGTGTATTTATATAGCACAGACATCTTCTGCAGCACTGTATAGAGTACAGAGTTTCATAATGGTTAGCTCCGTCCACATCTTGACGACTCCTTTTCCCCAAAAATCCCCCAAAATTTGCAGTGACGTGTTCACCGCCCCAACCGCTCAACCCTCCCATCCAAAAAAATTAAACATCTTATGTCAGTGGCAATACATCGGGCAGTGTAGATGCAAATGATTATGGATTAAACAGGTTCTCTGGTGTTCATAGGTATCAGACATGGGGCTTGATTCTGTAAGACAAATAGCATGCCTTATCAAAGTTAGCACGCCTTATCAAAGTTAACACTCCTTCTCAGAGTAGCATAGCGAGCGCAACGAACCGTTGGTTCAGGGCAGGAGGAGTGGAGCTCTAGTCATTGCTAATTACCAGGCATAAGTTTGCTATGCTACTTTGATAAGGCATTTTATTTGTCTTAGTGAATCAAGCCCATGGTGTAGTTATGTCTTATAACAGAGAATCACCATATGATTGCGGCAGAATGTGGGACATTCATGTTGTTTCCAGCAACAATCTCGCTAGTTTTCATATCCCTGGCATTAATCGACGTATAATAGAAATTAATATGTTTTAGTCCTAGTTTATTTAAAATTGTCATCAAATTTCCCCCTTTGTCCCCCTCTGTAGTAACTCGGAGGGAGATGTAATTCAGGGTCTGGTAACTGCTGGAGCCCCAAATTACCCTTACGCGGGACGCACAGCATAGCGCTGCTGCTATGACATCGCCCAGCTTCGGCGCTCAGTGCCAAAATGAACTGCTTTGAGTCACGTTTCTGTTTTTGCGGAGTGTGGAGAATGGCCAATACACAATGTGGCAGATGAGTGGGAGAACAAAACATTTGGAGGTTAGTTGAATGTCACTAAAGATCTGTCAGGGGACTCCTGTACACAAGACGACCCCCAAACTTTTACACTTAAAATATAGAGTTTGGGATATACTCGCCTTATAAGACTACCCCTCCTCCAACGCACACCAAATTAAGAAAAAAATAAATAAATCATGTACTGGTGCTATGTATGAACAGACACTGGTGCTGTACTGTATGTGTTACCCAGTATATAACAGTATATAGTCAATTGACTTGTTGCATTGGTCAACTCTCCTTAAGTAGACTGGTCAGCTCTTCTTGTCTACCTGTTTATCAGAGCAGTATGGAAGAATAGATTGCGCTCCCTCAGCAGAGAGATCTGAGAGGCGGTAACAAGATAGGGTGTATCACCCGGCATCAATGACACCCGGCGTATAAGACGACCCCCAACTTTTCAGAAGATTTTCAAGGGTTAAAAAGTAGTCTTATACGCAGGAATATACAGTAGATTCTCAGCCGCGGCAGTTCTTAATAGCCACCTGCACCAAATTTAATCCAGCATGTGTACGATACTTGAACTCATCTGAGATGACCCCAAATCATTATCTCAGCTGAGGATTATTTGGTGTGTGTATGTCGCTTTAGATACTACAGTACATTAAAATCTAAAATGTGCTTTTTAAATAAACTCAAATCTTTAATTACTTACTACTAACAGGTGGCGCACATTACACAGCACGGGGTAGGAGTACACGCGCCATCTCTCTGGACGTCACACGCCATCTCACCACATGCGTTCAACATGCCATGCACTTGCACCATCCAATCAGTACTGCTGCAAATCACAGTAGGGCAGGAGAGGGCACGTCATCTCTCTTGACATCATGCGCATCATGCCGTCTCATTGCATATTGCATGATTGGACAAATCAAATTGGAGCAATAGAATTGCATGATTGGGTTTATCAGATTGGACTTATCAAATTGCATGCTTGGGCCAATCAGATTGGGCCAATCAAATTGCACGATTGTGCCAGTCACATTGGGCCAATAGAATTGTATGATCGGTGTAATCAGAATGACCCAAATGAATTGCTTGATTGGACCAATCACTTTAGATTGGACATATCCCATTGCACGATTGGACCACTCACACGAAATGGACCAAAGAAACACAATCAAACATACACTGCATTGGGCCGAGAGGTGTGCAAAGTTTCATAATTGTAGACCCACAACTGTAGGAGTATAGAAAACCGCTACATTTTGATTGGCTATTTGTAGCTACGCCCACGTTTAGGCACCCTCTCAAATTTCACCTTTTTATTCTGGTTTTGTGACTGTAGCTGCAAAAATTGGAAGCGATTTGAAAATTTTCCTTTTCAAAAACAATGGAAGGACAGATAGACAGATATACAGCAACCTGCTTGGAAATTATTCATATTATAGATATTGATATCTATATAGGGTAGAGAAGCAAAGCACTGGCACCAAAATGCAGCAGGGAGGATATGAACCACAAATGGTCTTACCTGCAGCGCGCTCCACAAAATGTCCAAGTTACAGTCCAAGAAAGGATGAAAGGAGATGGGCATCAGCTGCATAAAAACCCTTTATTGTGGTGGGTAGACACAGTGGTTACAGTTTGTCTCTGAAGAAGCAGAGTTAATCTCTACTGAAACAGCAGTCAGATATTTTTTTTTCCCCCCACTGCTGTAACCACTGTGTCTACCCACCACAATAAAGGGTCAGATATTGATATCTAGGTGCACTCCCCCGTCCCACTCGTGTGCAGGCGCAGAATTCTCCAAGTGACGAAGCGTGACTCGGCCAGGATTTCGGGCAGAATTGCCAGGGACCGGAGACACCCAGGAGACAGCGAGGGAAGAGTGGCCCTAACAGGGCTTACGCCTCATCTACACAATACGATTGTGCGATTCGATTACGATTTTATTTACAATCCTATTAAATCCGACATGTCCGAATGGGGATTCGATTTGCTATTGTTTTGCAATGGCAAATCGAATTGAATTGAATCCCGATCGGACATGTCGGATTTAATCGGATCGTAAATAGAATCATAATCGAATCGCACAAAGAATGTATCGTGTAGATTGGGCTTTAAAGAGAACCATAGACGAAATAAAGAAAAGATTTTATACATACCTGGGGCTTCCTCCAGCCCCATACGCATGGATCGCTCCCACGCCGCCGTCCTCCACTGCCTGCAACTACGAGAACCGGCTCCCATCACTGACGTCATGCAGGAAAAGTGCGACCTCTACGTATCTCTCCAGCAGCTGCTGGAGAGATATGCAAAGAGCGCACTTCTCCTACACTAGACTGGCTCCGACTGACAGAAGAGCGGGGAGATGGTTCTCGTAGCTGCGGGCAGTGGTGGACGGTGGCGTGGGAGTGATCTGTGCGTAGGGGGCTGGAGGAAGCCCCAGGTATGTATAAAATCTTTTCTTTATTTCATCTCTCATTCTCTTTAACCACTTGAGGACTGCAGTGTTAAACACCCCCTCCCCCCCTAAAGACCAGGCCTTTTTTCTTAAAATTGGCCACTGCAGCTTTAAGGCCAAACTGCAGGGCTGCACAACTCAGCACACAAGTGATTCCCCCCCCTTTTCTCCCCACCAACAGAGCTCTCTGTTGGTGGGGTCTGATCGCACCCCCAGTGTTTTGTTTTTTTAAATACATATTTATTTTATTATTTTTACAATTTATTTATTTTTTTCCCCCCTCCCTCCCCTCCGCCAGCCAATCAGCGTGAACGGCTGACAGCGGATCACTTCCGCGGTGATGGAGGGGACAGCCTTGTCACACGGCTGTCCCCAGTACAGTGCTGCTGCAGATTGCAGCGCTGTACAATGTTTATAGACAGCGGTTTCACCGTCTAACAGTCTCCGAGCGGCGATCGCCGATGGGAGGCTTGAAGGCGGAGCTCTGCTCCACCTCCCAAGCAGGAGATGCGCACGAAACCTGCGAGCGATCTCCTTCTAGCCCCATAGACGGCCGTTCACGCCAATTGGCGTGGCGCGGTCCTGGGGCTGCTGCACTGCTTACGCCAATTGGCGTGGAGTAGTTGGCAAGTAGTTAAGGAAGCCCCAGGTAAATATGGAACTTGAGATGCTTCTCGTCTCAAGTTCCCCTTTAAGTGGTTGCAGCGCTGGCACTTTGAGTCTGCCAGGAGAAAAGCGTGATATAAATGTTCTGTGTCTTGTCTTATCTTCCTGCTTTTAATTGGTGTTGTATGTATGCAGTTTTAGTCGGTACAGACCTGCATGCAACATATCAGGGGCCAAAGACCTGAAGTGGTGCTACATTGGGCCACACCTGTGCACATTAGAAAAAATTAAATTTGTGTTAAAGCAGGTCTGTGCTGGCAGCAGGAGCACTGAGTAATCAATAAGAGCACGGGGTATGGACATGTCAGATTGGAGAATTCCATCATACGTACATGTGAAAAGGGCCCCCAGGAAAAGGGTGGCTAAAAAAGCCGCAATAGAATATCAATAAAATTACGTATATTCTACTAGTTAATTCTGATCATAAAATATTGTTCATCTTTATGAATATTTTGCTATAACCTAACCTTATCCTAACACTAACCCTCAGTCTCAATGCCCATCCGATGGGCTGCCCTAGGCAACTCTAACCACTGCCTAAGCCACCTAATACCATCCTACAGAAGGCACCTTGAGACATCCAAACCAGTCCTCAGGACAGTGAGGAAATGGACCGATGATGCTAAGCTGCAGCTACAGGCCTGCTTTGAATGTACCGACTGGGCGGCCCTGGAGGCACCCTGCCTGGAGCAATGGACTGAGAACGTCACCTCCTATATTAGCTTCTGCGAGGAGCTGTGCATCCCCAAAAAGACCTTTAAGGTCTCCGCTAACAACAAGCCCTGGTTCAATAACAAGCTATTCCGCCTCCGCAAAATCAAGGAAGCAGCACACAAGTCTGGCACACCAGAGGAATTCAAGGCAGCCAAATACACCCCAAAACGAGAGCTCAGCGCCGCTAAGCGGGACTACTCCAACAAGCTGAGCCTCAGCCTCAGGTCCAACAATTCACGGGAGGTCTGGAAAGCCCTCAGAGCAGCCACAAATCTCAAACAGCCACCTCAACATGCACCCCCAAGCCTCGAACTGGCCGAAAAACTCAATGAGTTCTATTACAGATTTGAGCACCAACCCAATCACCCTCAGGTCAAGGTGGTCACTCCTAGTGCACCTCACGCAGCCACCTCTCCTAAAATGGACTATGAGGGCCGCTGGCAATCCAGGAGGTTGATGTACTAAGGCACCTCCAAAAGCTGAACCCCGGGAAGGCCTCTGGTCCAAACGGTGTGTCCTCCTCCTTTTTGAGAACCTGTGCCAGCCAGCTGGCCCCTGTCCTCACCTACATATTCCAGAAATCCCTGATGCAGGGAAAAGTTCCCACCTGCCTCGAAAAGTCTACCATCATACCGGTCCCCCCAAAAAATGACGAACCTCAACTACTATAGACCTGTTGCCCTAACTTCAACCTTCATGAAGATCTTTGAAAAACTGGTCCTCACTCATCTGAAATGGGCCACTGACGCTCTCCTGGATCCACTTCAATTTGCATACAGAGCCAACAGATCCATAAAGGATGCCATCAATATTAGCCTGGCTTTCATCATGGAACATCTAGACAAACCTGACACCTACACCAGAATCCTCTTCCTGGGTTTCAGCTCTGCCTTTAATACTATCTGCCCAAACATCCTGTATGGCAACCTAGTGCAACTTGGAGTCAATCACACTCTCTGCGAGTGGATCAAGGACTTCACCAACAGAAAGCAACTAGTAAGACTTGGCGGCTGCTCCTCTCGGGAGAGAACCACTAATACTGGCGCTCCCCAAGGTTGCGTACTGTCCCGATCCTGTTTTCCCTGTATATGAACATCTGTGTCTCAACCTCTGACTGCGTTAAAGTGAACCGAGCACCTTTTTTTCACTCAGGACATTTCTATAGCACATGAAAAATATATGCCGACTATCTGTTTCATTATTAAAATAAACTTTAATTTTACCTTGTATTTTACATTCAAAGTTGTTAAATTGGCCTGTTTGAGCAGACCTGCCGACCGAACCCATCCGCAGAAAGTTCAGGAACCTCTAATTGTTTTATTGAGCTAATTACCAAGAGGTAAACCATGCCTTTCATCAGCAAAGAGGGTGAATAATTAGGAGTGTGTTTTTAAAGCCATGCTTTGAAAACACACTCCTAATTATTCACCCTCTTTGCTGATGAAAGGCATGGTTTACCTCTTGGTAATTAGCTCATTAGCTATTTGCTATGTCCAATGCCGATATGTACCACAAATAATTCTGGGTGCGGCATCCGCCACACTTAGCAAAATAAATCTGATTCTAACACTCCACCTGGTGAGCCCCCCACCCGGCCCTGACTAACACCAAAATTGCCTTGTGGTGCCTTACATTAACCCTCCATTCCTAACAATGAAGACACCCCCCTAACCCTAAAGACACTTCCCCCTCACCTAAGCCTATACGTTAATAGCAGACATTAAAGGTTATTTGGGCACTGGAGGCAGTTGATAAAATAGCATGCACTGGAGCCAAACCACTATGCAAACTGCGGTTATTTATAACCTCCAAAGCCCAAATTACCGTTAATAGCCACTAATTGCGGCTATTAAAATTTCCCTCTGGTGGCACTGTTTTTAACGGTGCTTTAACAGCTCCTCTGTTGCTAACAATGTAGTTAATCATCACCCAAGAATCACTAGTGCAAACTCTATATGGATGTTCACAGGTATTTGCATGTGCAGCAACTAAGTGGTTGTTGATCTATGGTTACAAGGTAGCTGAACTAGCCCATTTCTAGGAACTAAACCCTGTGGCTATTGCTTACAACGATCTAGTGTCTAGGAGCACAGTCTTGGCGGCCAGGGATAAAAGGGACTACTGCAGGCCTCAAAGAGACCCGTAGTGGGCCATCTGAATTGCAGAATAGTGAGTGGAGTGGTGGGAAGAAGTAAATCACCACTCCACATACCAGTGCCATGATTCACCTTCCTCATAGGTGTTCCTTCTCCATGGCTTCTCCATGGGTCCAGCAGCGCCTCTCATCATACGACTGTCTGGTTATGATGAGAGATGCCGCTCGAGCGATAGAGATTAAGCCTGTTGAAAAAGGTGGATCACATTGGTGGACTGTGGAAAGGTGAGTTAATACTCCCTTCCACTCACCACTTTGCATGTGGGGGCACTTCTGGCAACCTATACTCTCTGTACTACCTTATACTTTTTTTTGAGGGTGGAGGCAATCTTTTGCTGCAGGGCCCAGAGATTTCTAGCTTCGCTCCTGTAGATAATAGGCTGCGTTGCCCATCCTAATTCGCATGTGAGGAAATCCTAGTGGAAACAAGCCCTAAAACTACAGTGAATAGTAGTACTAACATAAAGTGTATTCAAGAAATGTGAATTTAAGCGTCCCTCTGTTTGCTGCATATAACTAATGCTGCCATTAGCTTGAAAGTCTGACGCTGCTGGGGCAAAAGACTCATACACCCCCAGCAGTTGCAAAGTTGGACAAATGTAGCTGTAAACATTTCAGGCAAGACAATAAATAGCAAAACACCTTCTATGTATTTCAAGTTGGAATTTAATTGAATGTAAAATCTGTCATGGTATAATGTCACATCATGAAATTCATTTTTACACTATTGTTATTGCGGACTAGACCATTATTTTACCACAAAATTTAAGTTATAATTAAACATTTTATATAAAACTACATTTACACAAGGATAGTAATGTTATAAATTAAAGTGGACCTGAACTCAGAGCTTCCTCTCTGCTCTAAAAGATACGCAACAGCATAATAAACTTTCCAAGAATAAATTTTCTTTGTTACAGCTTATGCAAATCCTGCAATAAATCCACACTGTTTCTACTTCCTGCTTCCATGGAAGCAGACATATTGTTAACATCCTGTATTTTCAAATGATGTTATCTGCCGTGGTAGTCAGGTGACACATGGGAGAGATCAAGTTACAACTTGTTATTAGACAGAGATGAGGGGGATTAAACAGGCTAAACTCTCTAAATACATACAGGGTGCATTTCTCTATGTTTTCCTTTCAATCCAGTGCAAGAATTCAGGTCCACTTTAAACAAAGCTTGTATTACAAGTCCATCAAACAACATCCTGGTTCCATTTATATATTCTTTGTTACTGGAACCATAGCAACAATATCTGTACTTTTTGCTTCAGATAATACATCACAGAATATTCCAAATAAGGCAGAGGCTGACTAGTCCTAGAAGTAAAAAATAAAATACAATCAGAACTCTTGATATTGGTAAAGTTATGTCTTAATACATAAGTCTATTCCACAGTGCAAGCCTTTCTCTTGTAGCATTTGGTATATGTGGCCTCAGGTGGGCCAGTCAAGTAGCCCTCCAGTATAGGTAGGTAGCCAAAGCTGCAACTCCTCAGTATAGATAGCCACTCCTGTATGGATAGCCATGGTGCTCCTGATGAGTCATCACACTACAAGACAGTCAGAAACGAGGAGATGCTGGTGACAGACATGTGGAGCTCTTTGAAGTTTATTTGGTATGCGCATTTTATCTAGAGTAGTGTGAATGGAATTCCCTTTTTCACATTTTTATTGGAATAAACGTTTAATTATCTGGTGTTGTTTTAGGCTGGTTTCACATATATTGTGGTGCTCTCATCCTGTGGCAGGAAAGCCTGGGGTAGAATGATGACATCGCACCAGGCCCCCGTCCATATTACCTTGTAGAAGAATGTGCCAAAAGGGTAATATGCATAGTGCTGCCCCCGCTCAGTGACATACTCCCTGCCGGACAGGAAGTATGTCACTTAATTACTGTCACTCTGCTCATGTGTGCCACTACCGCAATCACTCATGCACACTCACCGCATTGCCATAGACTTGCATTGCTACATAATCCATGAGGTAGGCATGGATCATGCGGCAAGGCACTGCAGAGTTTGTAGCGTGCTTTGGCGATTTTGCTGCTTCCGTCACACTGCATTGCATCGCCATAGTGTGGTGGCGAAAAAAAACAAGATATAGATCATTTTGTTGTGATAAGTAGTAGTAACGTTATTGGCAAATGAATGGAAGGAGTGCTGAAATGTGAAAACTGCTCTGGTTCTTAAGGGGAAAAACCCCTCAGTAGTAAAGTGGTTAACCACTTCAGCCTGCAAATGTTTTCACCTCAAGGATGGATGCAATTCCCCTATCAGCACTCATCCCATTAATTCGCCAATAACTTTATCACTACTGACCATACGTAAATTATTCGGTCAATAATTACAAGCACTTATTTGCTAACATAACAGTAAGATACCTTCATAACTTACACATTAAAAAAGCTGTGTCCCTAAGGCAACTATTTGTTTTTATTTGTTTTTGTTTTTTTACACTGTAAAGGGGTAAACTGAGTGAATATATTTGAATGGATACTTTAAGCAGTCCCTCAAATAAAATAGAAGTGGGAAGGTTGTACAAACAAAATTGTATCATTAGTTTCCACCTTTAGAGAAGCAACTGTTGCTGCCCTTCAGTCTAGGAAGGTTTTTAGGTCACTTCAAACTATTTGAAGTCCATCATTCTGCAACAAGAAATATTATTCTGGAAAATATTGAAGACAGCCGCCAATCTTCCAAAAACTAGATGTTCTAGTTAAAACTCCTGCTGATGTCTTACTGTCCCAATTCTCAGGGAAATTGCAAAAAAAAGTCAGTGAGCCATAAGACCCTCGGGACAAATCTAGAAGAGTCTTAATAAGGTCACCACAGGGCAGTCTTTGGTGATTAAAGGTGGCCATACTGTAACGAAACAGACCACGTACCTGCAGTATTGGAGTCTGAAGTGTGGAGGGCAGCGGCTCTTGCAAGTCACCCCACAGAACCTCTGAAGTGAGGACAGAGTCTCTGGGAGGCGAAGGGCAGAAGCGCTAACAGACCAAGCGGCGTGACCAGGATGAATCTGCAGCACTTCCGCGGGCTGAGTACGGGTGTGCAATAACTCAGCAACCGATGCAGTAGTTGGATAGTGAGGCAACAGCGTAGTCTTGATCCTTTTCCAGAGGTCAGCAACGGAGCGGGTTCTCATACAGGCCAGGGTCGATAACAGAGCAGGTAGTCGTCCAGAGCAGGAATCGGTAACAAATCGGGTAGTCAGACAAGCAGAGGTCGGTAACAAGGCGGGTAGTCGTAACAGGCAGAAGTCGGTAACCAGGCAGGCAATCATACAACAGGAATACAGGAACAAGGGCAGAGTCAAAGCTCACGTCACGGGAGAACCTCTCACTTGCTGCAATACAACAGCACTGAGGCCATGTTCTCTTTGGACTTATATAGGCCGTTTGACGCATGGCCGCGTCAACGCGTCCAAACGTACGCGTGCGCGTGCATGCGTAATTACGTCATGTACACGCGGACGTCCCTCCGCAACGCGCCTGCGCAGTACACTCAACCCGCGCCTTCCGGCGCTGAGGCCAATGCCACTGCACATGACGCGAACGGACGCAAACCGCCAAGACCCCACGCCTAATGGAGCGGCGGCCTGCCCCAGGACGCACGCGCACATCCGTTCGTGTCAGCCGCCGAGTCCGTACAGGTAGGTGACCGTGACAATGCCCCCCCTAAGGGGCAGCCTCCGGATGCCCTGAGGTGCTGGTTTATCAGGATATTTTTGATGAAAAGCTGTTATCAGTCTGTTGGCATGAATATTGGAGACAGGTTCCCATGTATTTTCTTCAATGCCATACCCTTTCCATTTGATCAAATATTGTATCTGCCTGCCTCTTCTCCTGGAATCGAGTATGGCCTCTACTTCGTATTCTTCCTCATTTTCCAACACCACAGGAGGAGGTGGTCCTATGCCACGATCAGGAAATGAATCCAGAACCACAGGTTTCAACAAGGATACGTGAAATACTGGATGTATCTTGTACGTTGCAGGTAGTGTTAATTTATATGCTACCGGACTTATCTTCTTATTTATAGGAAATGGTCCTATAAATTTTGGTCCTAATTTCCGAGAAGGACCAGGAAGTCTTAGATTAGTAGTAGATAACCACACCAGATCTCCTTCTTCCAACACCAAATCCCCTCTTCTATGCAGATCAGCCTGTTCCTTGTAGCGCTCCTGTGCTTTTGACATCGTTTCTTGTAACAGTTTATTATTCTGCGTAATCAATTTGGCCCATGAGTCTGCTGCAGGCACCAAAGTTTTGCTATTAACATCAGGTATAACTGTAGGGTGAAAACCATAATTGGCAAGGAAAGGCGATTGATTGGTTGAAGCGTGAATTGAATTGTTGTAGGCAAATTCTGCCAGAGGTAAAAGTTGAACCCAATCATCTTGAGAGTAACTAATAAAGCATCTTAAGTATTGTTCCAGAGTTTGATTCGTCCTTTCTGTTTGCCCATTAGATTGTGGATGGTAAGCGGAAGAGAAGAATAATTGGATGTTCAGAAGTTTACACAGAGCAGTCCAGAATTTTGATGTAAACTGCACACCCCTATCTAATACAATATCATTGGGTATGCCATGTAGTCGTACGATCTCTTTAACAAAAATTGTTGCTGTAGATTTGGCCGTGGGTGTCCCTTTCATCGGTAAGAAATGAGCCATTTTGGAAAGGCGATCTACCACCACAAATATGGAATTATAACCTTCAGATGGTGGAAGTTCCACTATAAAATCCATTGAGATTGAGTGCCAAGGCCTTGGAGGTACTGGTTAGGGTTTCAACAATCCCCATGGTTTAAGCTTGGATCCTTTACATCGGTTACAGGTTGGGCAGGATGCTATATACTTCTTGAAGTCGGTCCATAGTCCAGGCCACCAATAGGATCTTTGGATTAACTCTGCTGTCTTAAGACTACCAAAATGTCCCGCTAGAAGATGGTCATGGCATAGCTTAAAAACTTGCACTCTGAATTTTTCCGGAACAAAAATCTTATCTTCAAAGAACCATAATCCTTCTTTCTGAGATAACTTTGATTGGACATTATGAGGTGGAGACAGTTTTTCTAACTTAATATTTTTAACTAGATCTGATTGTAGTAACAAGAAATGCTGACTGGACAAGATGGTAGTGGGTTCCTCTTGATCATTGTCTTCAGGAAACATGCGAGACAATGCATCCGGTTTCCCATTTTTATTTCCTGGCCTGTATGTTATATGAAATGAAAATCTTGAGAAGAAAAGTGCCCATCTTGCTTGACGTGGATTTAATCTTTTTGCAGTTTTCAAGTATTCTAAATTTCGATGATCTGTAAATATCAAAACAGGATTAGCAGCTCCTTCCAACAGATATCTCCATTCTTCGAGGGCATCTTTAATGGCCAACAATTCCCGTTCACCAACATCATAATTCCTCTCTGCAGAGGATAGTTTTCTTGAGAAGAAGGCTACTGGGTGCATTAGAGACTTTGGGCCCTGTCTTTGTGAAAGTATAGCACCAATTGCTGACTCAGAGGCATCTACTTCAAGAATAAATGGTAATGTTGGATCTGCATGTTTGAGGATCGGGGCTGACGTGAACAGTTGTTTTAATTTGTCAAATGCCGTCTGAGCGTCTTGATTCCAGAAAAAATGTTTCTGTTGTTTTGTAAGTTGCGTTATAGGTAAAACGATGGAGGAAAAGTTTTTGATAAATCTCCTATAAAAATTTGCGAATCCTAGGAACCTTTGAACCGCCTTCTTATCCACAGGTGGAGGCCAATCCTTGATTGCTTGAACTTTATGTGGGTCCATAGTAAAACCTTCAGCGGAGATTACTAATCCTAAGAATTGGATTACTTCTTTGTGAAATTCACATTTTTCCAGTTTTACATATAGATTATGTTGTCTTAAACGATTTAAAACTAATTGCACCTGATTACAGTGTTGTTGTTCAGAGGCAGAAAATACCAGGATGTCATCAAGATATACAATAACAAAGTGATCAATCATATCCTTAAATATATCATTGATGAAGTGCTGAAATGTAGCTGGTGCGTTGCATAGTCCGAATGGCATAACCAGATATTCGAAATGTCCGAAGCGGGAACGGAATGCTGTCTTCCACTCATCACCAGCACGTATTCTTACTAAATTATATGCCCCACGCAGATCAAGTTTCGTAAAGATCTTTGCTTCTCTTAATCTCTGAAACAACTCTGGAACCAATGGCAGTGGATACTGATTTTTAACCGTCACTTTGTTCAATTCCCGATAGTCCACACAGGGCCTCAAGGATCCATCCTTCTTTTGCACAAAAAAGATTCCAGCTCCGGCTGGAGACCTAGATGGCCTAATAAACCCTTTTTCTAAATTTTCATGGATATATTGCTTCAGCGCCTCCTGCTCAGGGTCTGACAGTGAAAACATACGCCCAAAAGGGATTGGAGCGCCAGGTACCAGGTCAATTGGACAATCATAGGGTCGATGTGGGGGAAGTTGGTCAGCTTTCTTTTTGTCAAACACATCCAAAAATTGATGATAACATTCTGGTATACTCTCAGCATGAAGGGATACATTCAATAATGGACCAGTAGATTCCTTGTATTCCGGAGTACAACATTCCCCACAATAGTTGGATGAGAAGATAACGGATCCTGTGGCCCAGTTGATAACGGGATTGTGGGCCTTAAGCCAAGGAAGACCCAGGATAACAGGATACATAGGAGATGAGACTAAGTCCAAACGAAGAAATTCTTGATGTTGGGTTGAAATTGTGGTTAGGATTGGCGAGGTTTCCATAATAACAGGTCCTGAATTGATAGAGGATCCATCGGCGAGATGAATATGTAATGGATTCTTCCGGTTTTGTAGAGGGAATTGATGTTTAGAGGCAAACGCTATGTCCAAGAAACAGCTGCAAGCTCCTGAATCGATAATAGCCGAGGTGTTAAGGGTTTTTCCTGGAAGCTGAAAAGAAATGGGAACAACACAGTAATTAGTAGGATCGGTAAGTGTTTCCGGGATATAGGTAATGTTAGGCTTATTCTTACCCGCAGGTTTCACAGGACAGGTTCTCACAAAGTGACCGGCTGTGCCACAGTACATACACAAGTTCTCTCTTCGGCGGCGCTGTCTCTCCTCAGGACCTAATGAGGAACGAATTAGTCCGAGTTGCATGGGTTCGGGCTGATCTGAGGGATTAGGGGGTGTTGTCATTGGAGGTGGGTTCCAGAAGAAACGGGAGGTGCTACTCTTTTCCAGTTGTCGTTCCCTAAAACGACGATCAATCTGTATGGCCAGTTGAATTAATTCTTCTAGAGTCCCGGGAATGCCTACACGAGCCAGTTCATCCTTTAGACTTTCCGAAAGACCCAGACGGAATTGATGGATTAGTGCAGATTCATTCCAGGTCGTATCTGTGACCCAACGTCGGAATTCAGAGGTATATTCCTCCACAGGCCTCTTCCCCTGACGGAGGTTTCGGAGCATCGCCTCTGCAGTAGCCACCCGTTGTGGATCATCATATAGTGAAGCCATGGTTGTAAAGAATGCAGCCACAAAATTCAAAGCTGGGTCTTGTTTTTCCCGAAGGTTATGGGCCCAGGATTGTGGGTCTCCCAGTAGTAGTGAAATGACAAACCCCACCTTAGTATCTTCTGTAGCAAAGGTGCGGGGCTGTAATGAAAAATATAGTTCACAGGAGTGACGGAAAGCTCTGAATTTTGTACGATCTCCGGAGAATCTCTCAGGTATTGGTACTCGAGGTTCTGGGGCAGCTACGGCTGCAGCTGCAGGGACTACAGGCAGAGGGGCTGCATTTACAGGTCCTACAGCAGGAGGAGCAGTACTAGCAGGCAGAGTTGATAGCTCGTTTAGTCTAACTTTCAGACGGGTATAGCCAGCTTGCAAGTCTTTAAAGGCATCGGTGAGTGTCGCCATTTGTGTATATAGGGCGTTTAGTACCCTTGCTGCCTCCCCAGACTCCATTCTGTGGCTGTTGTATTTTGTAACGAAACAGACCACGTACCTGCAGTATTGGAGTCTGAAGTGTGGAGGGCAGCGGCTCTTGCAAGTCACCCCACAGAACCTCTGAAGTGAGGACAGAGTCTCTGGGAGGCGAAGGGCAGAAGCGCTAACAGACCAAGCGGCGTGACCAGGATGAATCTGCAGCACTTCCGCGGGCTGAGTACGGGTGTGCAATAACTCAGCAACCGATGCAGTAGTTGGATAGTGAGGCAACAGCGTAGTCTTGATCCTTTTCCAGAGGTCAGCAACGGAGCGGGTTCTCATACAGGCCAGGGTCGATAACAGAGCAGGTAGTCGTCCAGAGCAGGAATCGGTAACAAATCGGGTAGTCAGACAAGCAGAGGTCGGTAACAAGGCGGGTAGTCGTAACAGGCAGAAGTCGGTAACCAGGCAGGCAATCATACAACAGGAATACAGGAACAAGGGCAGAGTCAAAGCTCACGTCACGGGAGAACCTCTCACTTGCTGCAATATAACAACAGCACTGAGGCCATGTTCTCTTTGGACTTATATAGGCCGTTTGACGCATGGCCGCGTCAACGCGTCCAAACGTACGCGTGCGCGTGCATGCGTAATTACGTCATGTACACGCGGACGTCCCTCCGCAACGCGCCTGCGCAGTACACTCAACCCGCGCCTTCCGGCGCTGAGGCCAATGCCACCGCACATGACGCGAACGGACGCAAACCGCCAAGACCCCACGCCTAATGGAGCGGCGGCCTGCCCCAGGACGCACGCGGACATCCGTTCGTGTCAGCCGCCGAGTCCGTACAGGTAGGTGACCGTGACACATACACTGGTCGATGTGCCATTAGATCGACCAGCTGACAGATCCCTATCTGATCGAATCTGATCAGAGAGGGATCGTATGGCTGCCTTTACTGCAAACAGATTGTGAATCGATTTCAGCCTGAAACCGATTCACCATCTGCTGAGCTGCTCCTGCCGCCTGTCCCCCCCCGTATACATTACCTGATGCTGGCTCCGGGTCCTCTTCTCCGCATTGCACGGCTCTGTTCCGGCTCCATTACGGCGCTTCCTGTGTTACTCCGTGACCAGGAAGTTCAAATAGAGCGCCCTCTATTTGAACTTCCTGGTCACTGCAGTGACACAGGAAGCGCCGGGATGGATGGAGCCGGAACAGAGCCGTGCAATGCGGAGAAGACGCCCGGGAGCCAGCCTCAGGTAATGTATACTTGATCGGATCGGCCGCCGCTAGAGACGCGCACTTTACCCGCGGGCGATCGAGGGTAATTTCCCGCACGGCGCGATCGACGGACCGATCCGATTTCGGGAGGAAATCGGATCGGCGGCTGCGTTTACCGCGAACGATTGGCAGCAGATTCGATCCCAGAATCGAATCTGCTGTCGAAACGGCCGGGAATCGAGCCAGTGTATGGCCTGCTTAAGTGTTTTTTTATGGGGGTGTTGGTGCATTTTATCCTGCAGTTTTTGCTGAAGGTAAATACTTATTTATTTATTTTTTTTATCATACATCCATTTTGGAAAGTTCACATATGTCACATATGTAGTGCTAAATGAGAGTAACAAAACAGATTATTCAAAACTTTTTTTTGTTGTTGTGTGAACTGATTTTTTCATTTTATGCAGTTGATTGCTAAGATGTATAGTATACTGAATTCTGTTGGCGATAATGTCATTATAGGTTAAAAAATAAATAAAAACAAACTAAATCAGTTATTAACCATTACCTGTACTTGTCAGACGAACAATAGCAGCATTCATGCTTACAGGATCTGGAGGGAAAACAGAGCATTGCTTAATTAGTGTTAGGGTCACAACCATACTATTACACTATACTGCCTAGTGCCACTTTGCAACTATTAGTTTTGCCAAGATCAAAGTGATGAAATTATTTAATGTTAAGGGACCAACTGAGGTGCTTGAATTTGACTGAAAGTGAAAACCCTTCCCACTACCCAGTCAAGTCTTGTAACAAGCTTTTAAAATAAGAGGAGAGTTTTTTTTATGTTGTTGCCCATTATATTGAATGGTATCCCCTAATATTTACAAACATTACTTGATGAGAACTGGATAATAACAGAGCATAAACTATTTCCACTTTATTAAGTGAACCTGAAGTGATGTATAGCTTGAGAGTTTTCAAATCCACAGAAGAAGCCGACACCATCTGTTGATTATATGCTCTTTTAAACCAACGGATGTTGCCAGCTTCTTCTGAGGATTTGAAAACTCCCGACTGGTGTTCAAGGAAGCCGTGGCACATCCCACTGAAGTTCTGAAGTATGCACTCCATTTGCTATTGCTTATCGTGAAGTATAGCTTAAGAGATGTGAAGTATTAGCCCTAATGAGTACCCTCTTGGAATCCCATATTCTTACTGTATTTGTAAGAGTTAAAGTGAATGGGAACCTTTTTTTTTTTTTTTTTTTTTTTGTTATTTTCAATACCTGAGCATTTACCTATTACTCTCCTGTGCTGCTCAGTCCCCTTTTTGTTTCAATCACTGCAGCTTGGCACCCAAAATCTCATTTATAAAAATTTGACCAGTTTGGTCGAATATAACACTATTGGGAGGAGGCAGAGCTTATTTCCCCTGCTCTGTCTCTCCTCTGTCATTCATTGCCATCACCTCCCCTCTCCCCGCCCCTCTGAGCCGCGCTCCTGATATTGCGTGGCTCGCCCGGTCTAACTCTCAGAGCGGCGCATACTAATGCTACGCACCACAAATCGGCCAAGTGAAGGTTTATCATCCCATACCTTCACGTGTTATGTGCAGCCGGCTCTTCTTTTGCCTCACAGAATAGGCAACTGTCATCACAAATTGAGTGCGCGCACGCTCTACTGTGCGCGCACACATGTTCTCATGGCTGCGCGTCAGAAACTACTGTCTCTCGCGTGGCTTTACCGGCGATACCAGAAAGGAAGAGGCTGCTGACCCGGAAGTGAAAGCAAAGGGCAGCAGCCATCTTGGACGAGTTGGGCATCGGTAATGGGGTAAAATAAACGGATCCAGGGGCAGGGGAGCGGCAAATATACAGTAAGGTAACTGCTGTGATCATTTTGAAAAAGTGAATGTGTTTTGTTCTGGTTTTTAATTTTTGATTCTCATTGGCTTTAATAATCTACATTTACATTTTAGACATTGTTTCCAGTGGCAATGGAAAAAAAAAACAAATCACAAAAAATGGCAAGAAAAAAAAATTACAAAAAAATGGCAAAAAAAAATCGCATTTTTTCCTGCGTGCTTGCTATGAGATTTTAGAGCATTTGAAAACTGATATTCACTTTTACAGAATGGGATAGACATACTACTTTCAATTCAGGACCACTGTAAGGCAACATTGCAACTGTAGAGAACACCAATTGTAACATTGCAATTGTAGAGAACACCAACTGTAGAGAACACCAATTGGTAAGGGTACCAATTTCACACTAACACGTTGAGTTGCATTGTAACTCATATGGTTTTGCGTACTGCTAGTCAAAGTCTATGAACAGTTCACACCTCATCAAAAGGAATGCAACTGATTCTGTTGTTGAAAAAGACGCAGTGCATTCCTAGAATCGCACAAGATCGCGCACACAATTTTTGTCAATCACAGTGCACATTGGTCAGTTGCTTCTTCTAACCCCTGATGTTTTGCTGCCTTATGCGGTAATGTTAAAAAAATGTTAAAAGCTATGATTCACAGCTATAACCCTTGTGTGGTTCACCTTGTGGATGATCTGGCTCTGGCATCAAGGTATGAGATGAGTACTTCCATTAATTGGAAGATCAAGGAAATAGGGATCCCTCAGGGATGCAGCAGGATCATGTTAGGAAGCATCCAGGACAGAGATGTACAGCTGTAGCTAATGCATGCTTACTATTTTTTAATATTTTTTTAAAAGCATAATAATAATAATTATTATTTCTTTCTTTCTTAGGGTACCAACAAGTGAATTTTATTTGGGAAACTGACTTTATAATAGGTTGGGGACCAGATCATTTTGTGCCTATCAATACACTTGCAAGCTTGATCTATTAAATGCAGAATATTAATAATGACCACTAGATGTCGCTATTGACTTTAAAAAAGTGTAGTGTATTTTTACTATTGTAAAATGTGCTGTAACAAGCTAAACCTGACCAACAGATAGATCTCACTCAGATCATTACCTGATTATTACCTGATCAGAAAAAGATCTATCTGATCAAATCCCCCCACCCACTACATACAGATTTTTAATAAATTTCAGCATGAAATCTATTGAAAATCTGTGCGCACTGCCTGCCAGATCCCCAGGTCTCCCTGTCCTCCTCCGGCCATACACAGTAGTGAGCTCTCACCTATCCACCCCGCATCTTCTATCCACTCTGCTCTGTTTCTTGTCTCTTCTCTCCCAGGGGCCATGTAATGTGATAAACACTGGAGGGTAAACACCACAGGCACAATGTCATGTACTTTATGTGACCACTAGAGACCTCTAGTGTTTGACCTCTACTGTTTATCACATGTCACAGGCCTCCAGGAGAGAAGAGACAGGAGACAGCTATTACCTAAGAGAGTAACCAAGCAGCTCGGGGTGACCCAAATCACTAGCAATGTATAGGGGGATAAAAGAGACCGAAAAGCCCTCCTACTAATAAGCAATGCTTGGTGAAAGAAGGCAAATTTCACCAAGCATTGCTTATTAGTAGGAGGGCTTTTCGGTCTCTTTTATCCCCCTATACATTCCTAGTGGTTTAAGTCACCCTGAGCTGCTTGGTTACTCTGTTGTACTGGTCCAAGCCCTATCCCATACAGCCATATCAATCTCTGCCATGTACTGATGAGGGCCAAAAGCCCGAAACAGGCTATCTACATGTGGGGTTGTTGTGGCTGTGTAATATTTAAAGCTATAGGCTTGCTATACACCAGCGGTTCTGGATGCTAGCCTGGCTTACAGGGGCGAAAAGGCATAATTTGCATATTCAGTAGTGGTGCATTGTGGGTAACCACAATTGTTCACTTATAGCTGAATTATTGCAAATTTTCTTCTATTACCTAGGGTGTCCAAAAGATTGTCCTAAGATCTGAAATGGGAAAACAACAATGCTGCTATCAT